>NC_056751.1:666604105-666724595 GCF_019279795.1 Protopterus annectens | reverse complement strand
TGAAAAAGGGAACTCCAGCTCTATGTCAGTCAAGCTTGCCATCAGAAGGATGACCTTTCCAACATACAATGCCCCATTCTGAATGTATCTGACCCGACACTTGCAGCAGCTGGAGAGGCCACAAAGTTCCTCACCAAAAGGATAAAGGGTCTCAAACATCTGTCCTATGCTGCCCGACTGAAAGAACTCCAGCTCTATTCAGTCGCCACCGCTTGCTCAGAGGTGACCTTTGCCTAACATACAAGGCCATGTCAAACCCAGATTTGATGAATATGCTTCACCTCAAAAATCTAGATCCGTCAGAGCCACAAGGGCGGAGACTTAAACCCACACGGCTATTAATAGGACGTGCTGGAGGGATAGATTCATCACCCAAAGACTCCTATGCTGTGGAACAAAATCCCGTATATGTGAGGCAGAGCACCTCGCTGGCCTTGTTCAAGAGAAATCTTGACCAATGGATGGGAGATCGCAGATATACCCCAGGGATTACCTCAGTGTCACTGCTCGACAGAGGCACAGCAAAATAATGGGTATAGTTCCCCATACTAAAGGGGTGGCGTAAGCCACAAAACTATGGGCTAGGCTTGTAAATGCCCTCGGGCAGATAGCCTAGTATGAACCTATGAACTCCTGCAAGAAAAATTCTGCAGGCCTTGGGCTACATGGCATCTTGCATACTACTAATTCCATATGCCAGACTGCATATGAGGAAACTACAATGGTACCTAAAGAGCGTATGGTCTCAACACTGTCAAAGTTTGGAAACAGTTATACCACTAATTCCTTGCCTACAACAGGAGTTTCGATGGTGGGCACAAGCTTGTCACCTCAACAAGGGACAACATTTCACTCAACTCACAGCCAGGCAGACACTGACAACAGATGCATCGGATTACGCCTGGGGAGCACACATGGCAAGAAAATGTATCCAGGGCGAGTGGCCCATAGAGCAAAGACATCTCCACATCAATCAAAAAGAGATGCTAGCTGTACAAAATGCTTTTATAGCTTTCAAGGACCTACTTGATCCAGGACAATTACTACTAAAGACAGACAGCACCACAGTTATGTGGTACATAAACAAGCAGCAATGGGGCACACACTCCTACCCCCTCTGCAGACAAGCCATGACCTTGTGGAACACAGCTTTAAATTACCAAGTTCATCTGCAAGCACAATTCCTGCCAGGAGAGAAAAACACACTGGCAGACGACCTAAGCAGAAACATTATGGACCCACACGAATGGGAACTGAACCCACAAATATTCAGAATGATAACACAAAAATGGTGGAACCCGGACATAGATCTGTTTGCTACCCCAAAGAACTGCCAATTACAGAAATTCTGCACAAGGAGCTACCATCCACAAGCATGGAAAGTGGATGCCCTCTCATTCAGCTGGAAAAAACTACAAGTATACGCTTTCCCCCTTTTTACCTCTCCTTCCAAAGGTACTCATAAAAGCCAGGCAGGAAGAGCCGAAAATGATCCTGATTGCACCAGACTGGCCATGCCAGCACTGGTACCCAATCCTAAGGAACTTAACACAAGAACCACCCAAGATTTTACCACAAATTCCACAGTTGCTGACACAGCACAACAATCAGATACTTCACAGCCAGCTACAGACCTTAAATCTAGCTGCATGGAAAATTCCTTAGTCAAGCAAGCAATGCCTCTCTCCAAAGCTGTTATGGATGTCATTCTGGAAGCCAGAAGGCCTAGCACCAGGAAAGCATACTCGGACAAATGGAAGAGATTCTGTGCCTGGAACCAAGTGCACAGCCTTGACCCTCTAGTCCCAAACATTCCTCAGATACTGCAATACTTAACTGAGATGCTGGACAAGGGCCTGTCTTTTTCATCCATCAAGATCCACACCTCAGCTATCTCTGCTCATTACAGCACGGATCCACCAATTCTTTCTACTCCTTTTCTCAAACAATACCTCAGAGGGGCTAAAAACATAAGACCGCCCCGTAGAGCACCTGCACCTACTTGGAACCTCAACTTTGTTTTGGAGAAATTAACTTTACCTCCTTTTGAGCCAGCTAACACAGCAGAATTAAAATACATCTCTTGGAAAACTGCTCTGCTACTGGCAATAACATCAGCACAAAGAGTTTCAGAATTACAGGCACTAATGGCAGTGGAACCTTTCCTCATCTTCCACCACGACAGGGTGTCTTTAAGAACCAACCCTACATTTATGCCAAAGGTGGTATCAAGTGTGGCTCTTAAACCAAACCATTCACTTGCCAACTTTTTATCCAAAACTACAGAGCAAAGGGGAGAAACTACTACATTCTTTGGACATTCACAGACAGTTACGCTTCTACTTGGACAAAACCAAAGCTTTCAGAAAATCTGAGCAATTATTGATAGCATACACTGCAGGAGCACAGGGAAAAGCCATTTCAAAGCAGACTATTTCAAAATGGATAGGACACTGTATACATTTCTGCTATACCCACTGTGGGAAACCTATACCAGCAGCATTAGATCTCACTCCACCAGGGCAACAGCCACTTCAACTGCCTACCTCAGAGGAGTACCTACCAAGGATATTTTGGAAGCAGCAACATGGAGATGTTCTTCGTGTTTCACTGTTGCAGTCATAACTGTAGGGTGCTCCTGCCGGCAGGCAGCCCGAGGTTGGCCAGAATCCCAAAGTCTGGGTCCGGCGTCGGCTGTACAAGCTAGTACCCTGACGTCAGTACGCTTTGGTACATAGCCCTCAGCCGACGCCATCTTCTCCAGTCTTTCTTGCCGTGCGGTGGAAAGCAGCTCGCAAGTCGTTGGTTGGCGATTTTCGAACAGCGTATTTTGTTGTTGTCGGTCCGAAGTTCTTACTTCTCTTCTCAAAGCTAAGTACCCGCTAGAATCTTTTCTTGTTCCTCCGATGTCAGAAAAAAGTTAATAATTGTATAGCGTGGGAAACAAATACCTCATAAAGATTTCCACTCTTACTGTTCATCTTGCTTAGGCCCTGACCACGACGTTTCTTGTTGTCGGTTCTGTGCCAGGTTCAACTCTCGTACTATCAAGCAGGTACGATTGGGCTTTAAATTATTTTGGCAGACGCTTCAATTATAGAATGTCGCCGGACACTACCGAAGCTCAAAATAAGCGCAAAGACAAAGACGGGCCTCCGAGGTCCAAACAGGACTCGTTGCAGCTGGAGCCAGCTGTCGGTTCGGCTGTCGCCAGTGAGGCGCTTTTGCAGCCCCTGTCGTCCGCCACTTGAACCGATGGCGACACGGACTCCCATGGGGAGCCATCAAGGCCCACTATTTTACCTGCTGCAGGACCTTCGGACGTCGCTCCTTCAGATGGGTCCGGAACCGCTGTGCAGGTACCGGCTTCTGAGGGGGTTTTCAGGCCTACTCACTTAACTATTTCAAAGGCAAAGACAAAGACAAAGGCTCCTGTAAAGTCTAAAGTTCCTGCTCAAGCTGCTTCTGAATCCACTCCCAAGACACAAAAGCAGTTATTAAAGATGGCTGAAGATTTGCTTACAATGATTAGGGGTTCTCACCCCCCTCCTGAGAAAAGGCCTTGCCAGGATGTTACTCTGGATTCCTCTGACCAGGCTTCTGTATCTTCTGTTTCTTCCTCAGATCAGGACTATTCCTTTCCTCCTTATGAGGATTCGGATGCTGAGTACTCTTTACCCTCGGCCTCTCCGCCTGAGGATTTCTCTTTTGGGGAAACCTTGCATGAGATGAGGGAACATTTTCATTGGGAAGGACAGAAGTATTCTGCTTCCAAGAAGAGGCTTAGAGAATTTCTTCTTCTTCCTCAACATAGGCCTTTAGCTATCCCTCCTGATTTGGACATTGTAGATGATGCTTTTTTTGAGGCTAATTTGAATCCTGATTCCATGCCTCCTGCTCCTTCTAAGCCTGATAGATTTTATAGGGTTCCTGACTCTCATTTATTTTTATTTAAAAACCCTTCTGCGGATCCTGAAACTATTTCTCAGGGCTCTAAGGCTGCTAAGGTGGCTACTTCTAAAAATCCTCTTCCCTCTGAGAAGGATTCTCGTGCTTTAGACAGGTGGGGAAAAAAGGTGTATACTTCTGCTACCCTGTCTGTTAGGGCTTTAAATTGCCAGTTTCATATGTTTAAGTATCAGCAATTTCTTTTGTCTGTTTTAAAGCAAAAGCTTGCTTCCCTTCCTGCTTGTGCAGAGGATAAGGAACTGCAGGATGTCCTGCATGCTACTGAACAAGTGAACAAGCATAGTTTACATTGTGGTTTTGATGCTTTGGATGCTTCTTGCAGGGCTGCAGCCTCTGGTACTGTTGGGAGACATGCCTGGCTTCGTGAACAAAGTTTACCTGAACAGGTTAAGGCTAAGTTATTAGATGCCCCTGTTCAACATGATGATCTTTTTGGATCCAAGGCTGAGGAAGTTATTAAAAAGATGGAAGAAAAGGCAAAGTCTATGCAGACTGTAAAAGATTTCTTGCAGGTTCAGCCTCCTAGATTTTCCAGGAATTGGCCCTCTAAAAATTGGTCCTTTCCCACGTCTGACAGGCCTCAAAGGGGAAGATGTAGGCGCTCCAGAGGTCGTGGTCAAGGGCAGGCCTCTTACAGATCTAGACAATGGACTGCTTCTTCACCCAGAAGGGGAGAAGACAGATCTCAATCTCAAAGAAAGCAAACTCAATGACTCTCTTGGTTGGGCTACAGGACTCCTTCACCTGGATGCCCCTCTCGGAGGAAAACTGTCTCTTATTTACAGAAATTGGACTCATATTACCCAGGACAGATGGGTATTGGACGTGATTTTAAAAGGTTACAAATTCCACTTTCACACTTTGCCAAGGGCTCACGGTTGGCCAGATCTGCCAAAACATCAGTGGTCAGAGGCCTTAACTCAAGTGGATGCTCTTCTGGCCATGAGAGCCATAGAGCCTGTTCCACTCTCGGAGATGGGAAAAGGTTTTTATTCAAGACTGTTTCTGGTCCCCAGAAAACAAAACTCTTGGAGACCTATTCTGGACCTTTCTGTGTTAAACACCTTTTTGGAAATTCCAAAATTCAAGATGCTTACTCTGCAGCAACTAATTCCAATGCTTTCTCAGGACGCCTGGATGGTGACACTGGACTTAAAGGAAGCCTATTTACATATTCCCATCAGGCAAGAATGCAGGAAATTCCTCAGGTTCAAGGCAGGTTCGAGGCACTTTCAATTCTCTGTACTGCCCTTTGGTTTATCTACTGCGCCCAGAGTTTTTACCAAGTGCCTGGCACCAGTAGTGGCTTACTGCAGACTTCAGGGGATCCAGATTTACCCTACTTGGACGACTGCCTTATTCAGGCAGACAGCAAAGATCTTCTGCTTCACCATCTGGACTTTGTTCAACGTCTTCTCCTCCTACTGGGATTTTCAGTGAACACAAAAAAGTCACATTTGATCCCTTCTCAACAAATGGTATTCTTGGGAGCCCTCTTAAATACAACCGTACAAAGGGCCTTCCTCACTCCAGAAAAACAAACTCAGCTGGCTTCTGCTTTCAGCACCTTAGCAACTCTATCTCAGCTCACTGCAAGGAAATTCCTGCAGGCTCTGGGCTGCATGGCTTCCTGCATTCTGTTGATTCCAAACGCAAGGCTTCACATGAGAAAGCTTCAATGGTATCTGAAAAGCGTATGGTCACAGCATTATCACGATCTGGATATTCTGGTTCCTCTGATCCCCTGCCTTCAGAGGGAGTTCCTCTGGTGGTCCAGGGTATGCACTTTAAACGAAGGAAAGCCTTTTCGTCTTCCTCAACCTACTCAAATCCTAACCACGGACGCCTCGGATTATGCTTGGGGAGCACACTTTCTAGACAATTGCCAGCAGGGAACCTGGACAAAGGACCATCTTCACTGGAACATCAATCTGAAGGAAATGTTGGCTGTTCAAAATGCCCTTCTAGCCTTCAAGAACCTTTTGCAACCTGGGCCTCTGCTAATTCACAGAGACAACACCACGGTCATGTGGTACATCAACAAGCAGGGGGGTTCTCATTCATACCCCCTTTGCAGACTAGCTATGACTTTATGGGACACAGCTCTAAATTTGAATCTACATCTCCAGGCTCAGTTCATTCCAGGAAACAGAATCTCTTAGCAGACAGCCTGAGCAGAAACATTTCAGATCCTCACGAATGGATGCTAGACACCAACTTATTCAACAGGATTACTGCAGTTTGGGGATGTCCCCAGATAGATCTGTTTGCATCCCATCTCAATCATCAGCTGCCTCGCTTTTGCACCAGGGCCTTCCACAAAACAGCTTGGAGAGTGGATGCCCTGTCCTTCAGCTGGAGAAGTCTTTCAGGATATGCCTTCCCTCCTCTTCCTCTACTACCTCGGGTATTACTGAAGATAAAACAGGACAAGCCCAAGTTTCTCATCCTGATTGCTCCAAATTGGCCTCAACAGTTTTGGTATCCAACTTTAAAGCACCTGTTCTTGGGGCCTCCTTGGATTCTCCCTCTGAACCCTTCGCTTCTGTCCCAGCATCAGGGTCAGTTACTACATCCCAATCTCAAGACCCTTTGCCTGGCAGCTTGGCTCTTCAAAGGAATTTGATTTCCTCTAGTCTTCCCAAACAAGTTTTGGATGTTCTTCTGGAAGCTAGACGGCCTAGCACTAGGAAATCCCATGCCTCTAAATGGAAGAGGTTTTGTATTTGGATGCAAGACCGGGGTTCGGATCCTCTGGTTCCTGATCTCTCTTCTATTTTGCTTTACCTTTCGGAACTTTTATCTAAAGGACTTTCCTTTTCTTCCATTAAGATTCATGCTTCTGCTATTTCTGCGCATTTCAGTTCTGATCCTCCTGTTTTTTCTCATCCTTTGGTGAAGCAATTCTTGAGAGGGGCTAAAAATTTGCGGCCTCCCAGGACCCCTCCTGTTCCTGCCTGGGATCTTAATTATGTTTTAGAAAAACTTACTTTGCCTCCTTTTGAGCCTGCTGCATCTTCAGATATTAAGTTTTTATCTTGGAAGACTGTTCTTTTATTAGCATTGACCTCTGCCAGAAGGGTCTCAGCGTTGCAAGCTCTCATGGCTGTGGAACCATACCTTATTTTCCATCAGGACAGAGTATCCTTGAGGACCAATCCTACTTTCATGCCTAAGGTGATTTCGAAGTGGCTTTAAATCAGACAATTCACCTTCCTACTTTCTTTCCAAATCCTCAAAATAAAGGGGAAAGGATTTTGCATTCATTAGATGTCCACAGACAGTTACGATTTTACCTGGACAAGACTAAAGAGTTCAGAAAGTCTAATCAATTGTTTGTTTCTTTTGCTTCCAGTTCTCTTGGAAAACCTATTTCTAAACAAACTATTTCCAAATGGATTGCTTATGGAATCAGATTTTGTTACACTCATCATGGGAAACAGTTTCCAGGTACCATTAGAAGTCATTCTACTAGAGCAACTGCCACTTCTACAGCTTTCCTCAGAGGAGTCCCTACCAAGGATATCTTGGAAGCTGCCACTTGGAGTTCTGTGCATACTTTTTCCAAGCACTACAATCTCCCTCTGTTTTCTAAGACCAGGGCAGGCTTTGCCTCTGCTGTTTTGCAGGGTATTCTTGCCTCCCTTCTTCTATCTAAAGCCTCCTCCTTTACACTGCTTTGGGATTCCACCCTACAGTTATGACTGCAACAGTGAAACACGAAGAACATAGTACAGTTGTGTACACCTACCATAAATGTAGATGTTCGAGTGTCTTCACTGTTGCAGTCGGGGTTTCCTCCCTCCTATCCCCTCTTTTTCTCCCTTTTCCTTTTTTGTGGTGTATTTGTGTTTCCTTGTTGGATTCATTTTTGTTTTATTGGGGACTTCTGACATCTAGGGCAAGAAAGGCTGGAGAAGATGGCGTCGGCTGAGGGCTATGTACCAAAGCGTACTGACGTCAGGGTACTAGCTTGTACAGCCGACGCCGGATCCAGACTTTGGGATTCTGGCCGACCTCGGGCTGCCTGCCGGCAGGAGCACCCTACAGTTATGACTGCAACAGTGAAGACACTCAAACATCTACATTTATGGTAGGTGTACACAACTGTACTTTCTGTGCATACCTTCACCAAACATTACTATTTGCCTTTATACTCCAAATCCAGAGCTGGTTTCGCCACTGCTTTACTGTAGGGCCTTATAGCCACCCCTAATGCCTTATAGATCCAGCCTCCGTACCTCAGCTTTGGGATTCCACCCAAGTGTAATGACTGCAGCAGTGTAACACGATGAACATAGTACAGTTTTGTACCTACCATAAATGTAGATGCTCGAGTGTAAACACTGCTGCAGTCCAGGTTACCCTCCCTCCTTCCCCTCTTAATTTTCTGGTATTTACCTAGGGCATCTACCCTTTATTATCTATGGGGAGTATTTGTTGGTAACTAAAAATGGTTGTTTGCTTCACTTTGGTATTTTTTACTAGCAATTTGTATTGCCTACCTATTTGGGGGCACCTGACATCTGGGGCAAGAAAAACTGAAGAAAATGGCGTCGGCTGCATCTTGTATACCCCTGTCGCACTGACATCAGGGAGGAGGCAACAGCAACCGACGCCGGACCAAGACTTTGGAACTCTGGCCAACTGCGGGACCACCTGACGGCAGGATAACCCAAGTGTAATGACTGCAACAGTGTTTACACTCGAACATCTACATTTATGGTAGGTACAAAACTGTACTTTCTTCACATAGTCATATCGTAAGTGCAGCTTGTGCCCTTCAGCCTTTCCATTAAATGTTCTTTTGCACTGCTTGGAGAGAATCTTTCTGTCGGGACCTATTTTAGAATTTTTAGTCTTTTTGTATATTTTTATTTACTTATTTATTTAATTATTTTATAGTCATCGTATATCTAGATGTACCTCATAAAGATCATTGATGCAGGAAAACATTTGTTGTGATTTGCAGATTAGCAACGGATAGATGATGCCAAGTCTAGAATAAATTTCCATCAGACATCTTTGGAGGTTCATGGCTGCAGTCTGTTGCTTTGCCCATTAGAGAGCAACCAATCTCTAAAGGAGTGCTCTGCATACCCGCCTTGGTTATTCTTTGTTGCTCAAATGAAATGGTTGCTTAACTGTCAGTTACTTCTTGTCAGGTTTACTTTTCATCAACATCTGTGCTATCTAAGGTACTCTTACCATCCTAGAAGAAGATGACATTTTTTCTTATTTAGCGTAAGTAAATTAGGGTCTATATAATCATATGCGAACAATGTCGAACACTCGAGCGAAAATGCCAGAACTCGAAGTTCCGTTATTGAGATAGCAGTACATTGAAGAGTGGGATATTTGCCCTTTCCTCACTGTAGTGCGATCTTGGAGGTGGAATATATATTTAGCAGGGGAATAAGGATTTTGAGTGTTTGTATTTTAGACATCGTTTGCATACGATTATATAATACACACCCATAAATTACACCCTTTGATAAAGTTGCCAGTTAATGATGACAAAAAGAGTGGAAGTCCCAGTGTGGTATCTGTTTGCCACTTCAGAGACAATTATCAATTTTCTCTGACATTAGTCAAATGAAACATTAAAGGTTCCGCAACAGGGTACTTGGCTTTCCAGAGTAATCTTTCCCTGATGCAGACCGACTGACACACTGGCACTTTCTTTCAGGCTCCAGTGGCAAGAAAGAACTGATATCATGATACTGGCCAACTGTCCTTATACCCAACTTTAGTGACATCAGAGGAGGGTATCCACCAGCTCCAGGAAGAGGGGAAAGTATTCTCTGGTAGTCGGGCCAGCCAAGGGCTTCCACGTCGGTAAATCCCACATGTTTAGGACTGCAAGAGTGAATAAACTTGACTGTCTGCATTTATGGTAAGTATACACAGCTGTACTTTCCCTGCAACTACTGTCATTTGGAGTGTTCTGATGGGAGGGAGGTTGTTTCTGGTCTTATTGTGCTCCCTTTACTAAGATGTCCAGCCAAGGTGATAATTAATTTTTAGGGTTTTATTAAGCATAAGAAATTAATACATTTCTATTACATCCACTTATAGTAGTCCAGTTTCTTTTGAAAAATAACAGAAAAAATGTCAAAAAGTTTCATAAAGAGACAGACGAAACACCTGTACTTAAACTTAAATAAAATTAAAAACTTTTGGTGCCTTTAGTGTTATCTGAGGTGTCAGATGCTTGGGTTCAGGTTCATCCACTCACTTTGACAGCTGAAGGCCATGTTCTGCCTCAGTACCTTGCTACTCAAATTTTGTGGAGTAAGGAGGAACATACATTTTCTGGAGTAAGTATTTTCTTTAAAAGAAGTAAAGATTAAGAAGGCCCATAAAAGGGCTGTTTCTTTTAGTAACTGATTATTAGTACAATGGATGAGGGGGTATTAATAGGGGGAGAATGGAAAGACTTAAGAGTAGAGTATATTTGTTTGTGTATGACTGTATGGTCTTGATGGAGAGACTGAGTGGAAGTTAGTGCAGAGGATTAAGGCTGAATGCTACTAATGAGGTGCTTCTTTGTAGTCCAAGGTTTGATTCCAACAGATTCAATTTACCTGTGACTGTGCTTCCAGGTCACTGCTGAAAAGTATGTGTGTATATATATATATATATATATATATATATATATATATATATACACACACACACACACACTAGGAGAGACAACAGGAGCGACAAGATTACAGATTAGTCAAGGCTAAGATACAACCCAATAAAATCAGTGGGACTAAGAATTGAAAGGAGTGGAGAACAGGTAAGGCTACCATGGGTAAAAGGGGGGGGGGGGGCATAGGCCTAAATGCGTATCTAATGATGGTGGTTAGTATGAATAACACTTAAGAAGCTTTAAGATAAATGAACGGGGAAATGTTGGGAGTTGAGAAGATACTCTCATTAATAGGTTGGGTGTAACTGATAAGGAATATTGTGCCCTGTCATGTTACTTACAGAGGAGACACATAGGGATTAGTGTGTAGTGTAAAGAGCTAGGGGAACTGGAGAAAATTTGCACTAGATTTGTATTGGGAGAAGAGGGAGGCTGAAGAAAGGAAAATTGCAAGTTAGTGAAGCATTAGCGTATGAACGATGCCAGTTTTAGGTAATACTTAGCAGCTAGTAATATACTAAGTTGGCCAAGGGTTTATGAGGATAGCCAGTGTTGGACTGGGTATATTGGAAGGAAAGAAAGGAAGACGTGTAGTGAGGTGTTTAGGAGGGTGGTAATAAGTATAAATCGTATGGTCAGGAGGCATGTTGGAAGGATGATATGGACTCTATGGGAAGAAGTAATTTTTAATTGACAGTGGAGCAGTTTGAGTGTTGAGAGGGTAGCAGTGCCCAGAGAGTTGGTGATTTGTTTGATAATGAAGAAAGAAGGATTGTATTGCCGTCACTGAATTAAAGGTGTGTTTTTGACTGGGAAAACAAATGATTGGTGTATAAAATGGTATTGGCTAAACTACAGAAATGGATTACATTACATTACATAGGCAGGGTGATGATCAGGTAGGACATGACAAAGGAGACAAGCTATGAGAAGTTTGGAGGAGGATCAAGAAGGAAAGAATAGACAACATCTGTACACAGCTAAGGATTAAAGAATCAAATGAAGTGTAAACTTCTGTGTGAGCAGTGGGTATGGGAGCAAAATGAAACGTGTGAACAAATATGGCAAAAGGTCTGACCCTTAAAGAGCATTGGCCTGGTAAGTAATGTTTAGTGGCACTTGGTACACAGGTATGCATGACTCCTGTGACTTTGGAAGGTGAAGTGGATTTGGATGTGAGCAATGAAGTAGAGGTAAGGGGGAGCTGCATAGGTTGTGGGAATGTGAGGCAGTCACAGAAATTTAAAATAAGGCAAGATAGATTTAAAAGAAGCTTTATAGGAGGGAAATTTATAGTTGAGAATGTTGTCTATTTGGTTCATAGGTTCATACTAGGCTATCTGCCCAAGGGCATTTATAAGCCTAGCCCATAGTTATTTGGCTTTCGCCACCCCTTTAGTTTGAATAAAACTATGCCTATTATTTTGCTGTGCCTCTGTCAAGCAGTGACACTGAAGTAATCCCTGGGGTATATCTGCGATCCCCCATCCATTGGTCAAGATTCCTCTTGAACAAGGCCAGCGAGGTGCTCTGCCTCACATGTACCGGGATTTTGTTCCACAGCATAGGGAGTCTCTGGGTGATGAATCTGTCCCTCCAGCATGTTCTATTAATAACCGTGTCAAGGTTTAAGTCTCCCGCCCTTGTGGTTCTGAGGGATCTAGATTTTTGAGGTGAAGCATATTCATCAAATCAGGGTTTGACATGGCCTTATATGTCAGGCACAGGTCACCTCTGAGCAAGAGGTATGAGACTGAGTAGAGCTGGAGTTCTTTCAGTCGGGCAGCATAAGACATATTTTTGAGACCCTTTATCCTTTTGGTGAGGAACTTTTGGGGCCTTTCCAGCTGCTGCAGGTGTCTGGTCAGATACATTCCGAATGGGGCATTGTACTCAATCATAGGTCTAATGAGTGATGAGTACAGGGGCGATGACCTCCCTTGATCTAGATGTGAATCCCTTCATGATCAGGTGGGCAATGTAGAAGGTTTTCCTAACTACTTTAGCAACATGAGTGTCAAACGAAAGGCTACTGTCAGCCTGGGTCCCCAGATCCGTGATGACTTCTTCTGTGCTCAGTGGATTGCCACCTATATGGTAGCTAGGGGTAACCTTGTTTTTCCCGAAGGGTATGACTATGCATTTCTTGGCATTTAACTTTAGGCCATGGCTCTGGCACCAGTTATCCGTTTCTGTGAGGCCCTTCTGAAGGATATCTGTGTCAGATGTGTTTTCGACTATGGCGCCCAGTTTGCAGTCATCTGCAAACTTTGTCAGCCATAACCCTCCTGTGTTTGCTTGTACTTAAGAAAAGTAGATGCCGAACAAGAGTGGACCCAGGACTGAGCCCTGTGGGACACCACTTGTGACAGGCTTTGAGTCTGACATGGCTCCAGCAACTCTGACCCTGTGGGTTCTGTCACTTAGCCAGTTTGCAACCCATCTTGTGATGTATGGGTTTACATTCAAGCTGATGAGTTTTTGATGATACCTGAGTGGGGTATTGTGTCAAGGCCTTTGCCAGGTCAAGGTAGGCTGTATGGACTGCCTTTCCTCATCAATGGCCTTGGTGACTGTCTCAAAAAGTCAACCAAGTTTAAAAGGCATGATCTGCCTTTGACAAAGCCAAACTGGGTTGGATCCAAAGTCTGCAAGTTCCCTATGTCTTTATTTATGAGTTCCATTATGATCCTCTCCATGGCTTTGCAGATAAGGCTTGTCAAGCTAATGGGACGGTAATTTCCAGGGTCGGTGGAGGCACCGCCTTGTGAAGTGGGACCACAGTGCCGTGCGCCACTCCTTGCACGATCCTGAGGTGAGGCTAAGATTAAACAGCTGTCCTAACTGCGGGTTTAATTCCTCATTGAGTTCGTGGAGCCACAGCCGGGGACACCATCCGGTCCCATGGATGCTGTGTTTTTGCTTTGGAGAGAGCAGTTCTCACCTGGGTGTTGGAGATGTTTGGGGCTACAATCCTCTGGTATAGATATCTCTCCTTTTGGGAGAAGTTTGCACTGAACCTGTCAGCCAGTATGTTGGCAATGTGTGTAGGTTCAGTAATCTTCACATCATTTTGAACTAATTCTGAGCATATCTGGGAGTTTCCTCCTAGGTTTCTAACATAGCTAAAGAAGGCCTTATGATTGTCTTTTGAATCCTTGGCGATTTTTCTCTCAAAATTTGCCTTGGATGATTTTATGAGAGCTCTTAGTTTTTTACTTATAATGATCAAAGGTGTCTTACCTTTCAAGGATTTTGCTCTATCTTGTAGTAGCTTCCTCCTTTTTTGTAGAGCTTGTTTATGGCTGGGGTCCACCAGACTGGACGCTTGCCTTTGGTACAAAGAGTCTTAGTTTTGTTTGGGATTGCCTGATCCATGCAGTCCTGTATGTGCTGGTAGAAGGCATTTGTAAGTGATTCAGCGGTTTGAGTAATGTTTACCACTGGCTCAGGGGCCTTAAAGGAGACCACACTAGTTTTAGAAGTGTGAAGTCGGCTTTTGAGAAGCTTTTCACTGTGGTCTTTTGTTTCAGGTGGGGGCGGATGAGGACCTCCAGCGAGATTAGTTTATGATCTGATCTCACCAGTGAGGGGTATACTTCGGTGTTGAACATTGTGATCCCATGTTCGTGATGATGAGATCAAGTATGTTTTCTCCTCTTGTGGGATGGTGACTAGTTGTTCCATGGCATTTGAGTTTATGAACTCCAGGAACCTTTGGGCTAGAGTGTTTGGGCTTGAGTAGTGTTCCCAGTCTATATTAGGGTAGTTGAAGTCACCTAGTATGATGGTGTTTGGAGATACATTTATCCCTCCATTGTTTTCAGGAAGGCCATGTGAGGTTCCTGAGTTTGAGAGGTTGGCCTGTAACATGCTACAAATTGCAGAGCAGTCTTGCCTATGGTTAATTGCACCTGGATGGTCTCCGATGCATCGTGCGTTGCCACCAACCTTGAGGTGTGGGTGTCCTTTATGAATATGGACACCCCCCCCCTCCTTTCTTGGTGTTGTCCGGATTTTGGGGCCGAACGCATGATATGAGGTGAAACCTGCTAGTGCTGGGGTGCTCTCAGGAGCCTTGAACCAGGTTTCTGTCACAGCACAGACATCGATGTTCTCCATACTGAGAAGGGCCTCGAGTGCGTGCATCTTGAGATTGAGACTTCTGGCATTGAGCAGCATTACCCTTAGTTATTTTACTTTTTTGTGTTCTAGGGTGGTAGGTTTAGAATTTGAGCCTTGCCTAAAAAAGGCACTATGGGGTGGCAAGAGCCTTTGCCAATATCCGGAAGCCTAGGGGTGACAGGTGCAAACCGTCCCTTGCAGCGTGGCTTGTCCAGCATGTCATCCCAGGCAGACAGACATTGGATCCCCTTTGAATGACACCAGAATTTAAGCCAATTATTAAAGCTGATCATCTTATCACTGTATTGTGGCATCATTCTAGGTGAAGGTAGGATACTGCTCAAGGTCAGGGTCATACCTGCCTGGGCTACATAATCAGAGCTCCTCAATGTCTCTTTTCATGTAGTCCAAGGAGGTACGTCTCAGGTCGTTGACACCAGCGTGGACAATGACTGAGTCGTACTTGTACCTGCTGTTGAGAGACCTGAGTGCTTGTGTTATGTGGCGGATTCTAGCGCCCGACAGGCAGCTTACTGTGACCTTCTCCTTACTCAGTCTGGTGAGCGGGACGTCAGTGTGTCTGACTATGGAGTCACCTATGACAAGTATGTTTGGTGTTGTATTTGGCCTTAAGGGCAGTGACTGCTTTGCACACTGATTTTGTTGTTTATGTGTTGTTTGTGGAAAAAGACTGATTTTCAGTGGACCTGGGTGGGATGATTGGAGAGTTGAGAAGCAGTAGCTAGTAGAAGAATACGACAAATCTGTAATTAGGTGATGGACAGTCAAAGTTTAGAGGAATGAAGGAAAGGTGGGGAATACAGTCTGAGAAAAAGGTGATTAGAAAAATGAGTTAAGGGGAATGGTGTTATGGTATTGGATTAGGAAAGGGAATGGGCGAAAAGATGAGTCCTTCAGCTCTTCAGTCTGATGATAGTGAAGCTTACTCTCTTAATTAGTAGCATGACAGGATGTTGAAAGTGGGGCAGGGAGGTAGATGATGCAGTTGCCAAGAAGTTACTGTATCGTGTCAAGAAGAGTGATGCCAGTCTTAAGGGGGAGGGAGATAGGATGAGTAGATGATACATGTAATATATGAAAAAGTGCTTCTATAATATTGTTTAATGTATATATTATAAAACGTGTGAGTGTATAATTGAATGTGTAATGTTGCCAGCCCATTGTTTATGAACCATTTTTAGTTTGGACTTTAGAGACTATTTTTCTACTGCTCCTGTATTATCATTTTTTTCCTTAGCAGCGTATCCCTCTGTAATCATCTCTTTTGGCCCATTTATTCAGAGCCACAGATGCTGGGAATCATTCACTTGTGGTCTGAGTTTTGATATGTTCCTCATACCCCCTCTTCCATTTGATGGAAAAGTACACTGTAGTGCCTAGTGAGCTGGACCCCATGTGAGGGTGCACTTCCGCGTGTGTTATTTGCACTAGAATGCTTGTGCACTCATTAACGAACTTGTAGTCCTGGAGCCCCAAACCTCAGTACTTCACCAGTCCCAAGTGGGGTGCCTACTGTGGAACTGTACCATATCTCTCACCTGAGAGGTGGATGTGCCACTGTCAGGTACTCATTTAAACCCGTATTCTCAGTCAGCCTCTCCACCTCTGGTGACCACATAGTATTGTTCATGCCTTCTCTAGCTGCTTAAAATAGTTTCACAGTCCTTGGAAGCTGAACGGCTTGGACACCAGTGACCTTGTGGATTGGTTGGGCAGATGGAGGAAAGTTGACACTGTGATGTGTCCATTTTGTTTTGATGGATGAAAAGGGTTGCAGTGTCACTGAAAGTGCCATTTCCAGGATCTTAATGGCAGTAGTGCCTTCTACTCCTTCAGCAAGGCCATTGAGGTGTAGATTGTTACACTTCTGCAGATTGTCCAGTCCAGTTTGGTTGTTGGCAATTTTATGCTGTTCTTTATATCACAACCTGTATATCCTGTACATGTGCAGTCTCGTATAGGATCATTTCCCAGAAGGCTGCCTTCGCACCCCTTACTCTACATCAGCTTTGTTTGAAAATGCCAGTTACTTAATTTCAGAAGCATCTTCTTACACTTGGGAGATCGTTAGGCATAATTTTTCATTTGTCCTCCAACATGGATCCTGCTGTATGGTTCTCTGATGCTGATGCTTCTGTTTAAATATCATTTTAACAGTCTGCTTCTAAAATGCTTTGTAAGCAAAGTAAACTATCTGATGTTATGTGGTCCTATCTCGTCTACATTCTTTACTCACGGGTTTGGAGCCGAGAATCGGCACTGACTCGGCCAACTTATTTCTCTAGCACGAAGTCTCTAATTGGCTGGGCTAACCCGGTATCCCAAGGTGCACCTCGCCGTAGTCCCAGATCTCGTTTGCCCCTCGTAGAGTTAGGACGTGGTCTCGCTTGGCTGTGGCTAAGTACCCTTTTTCAAAACTTTTCATAAGTCTTTAGCAGTCTGTTCTCTTGTAAAAAGCTATTTTAATAGCTAGTTTTTCATTGTGAGTGTACTGTGTAAGCGAGTGGTGTTTTTTTGTGGTATCCCTCTGTTTTGGCGGGCTAGGCCCGTTTAAATTAGAGAACCTAGTCCTCTCCTGTGTTGTTTTTTGTGTAAACTTGTGTTTTGTTTGTTTTTTTGGTCGGTAGTTAGATTTCCTTGCTGCACCAAAGAAACGTTTAAATTAGACTTTCCTTGGCTGTTCGTAGTTTGGTTTTTCCCACCTTCCCCTTGTGCTGTCATTGTCGGTTGAGTGGGTGCTGTTAATTACTATGACTAAAGAGCAGAAAGAGCATAAACCCTCTAGGTTTAAAAAATGCTCAAAATGTGGCTACAAGATGTCCATTACAGATGGGCATTTTATCTTCGTTTATTGTCTTGGTGCTATTCACCTGCAAGAGTCCTGCAGTTTTTGCCATGCCTTCAGCCCGAGGGTACTGCAGGAAAGAAAAAATAAGCTGATTTTGAAGGGCCTGGTTAAGCCTTCTTTTGAGGAGTCCTTAGACTCTTCTTCTAGTACAAAGTCTAAGACTTCCAAGGCCAAGAAAAGATCTCCAGCTCCATCTGTCTCCTCGGAGCCCCCGGAGAAGGTTTCGAAAGTGGATACTGCCTCCTCGGCTCCCTTGTCCTCGGGGCTGCAGGAGGTATCTGTTGTGCTGGAGTCGATCTCGGCCCCGATATTATTGGAGCCTATTCGGAGCCGGTCACCCAGTGTTAGGCATGAGTCTTCAGGTAGGAGATCCCGATCTCCTATTTCCTCTAAATCCTCTAGGCTGTCTGATTTGGATGTGGATAGGGTTGTCCAGAGGCTCCTGCAGTCGCCGGTGTTAGCAAAATTGTTCTTGGCTCCGACCCAGTCGGCTCCGGAGCCAGTCCCTATTCTTGTACCAATGATTCCTCCTCAGAGCACCCCTGTGTCGTCGGAGCCGGAGTGCTCCGTGCCGAGTGATGTTCTCGTGTCGGCTCCAATACCCCTTGCGAGTTTATCGGAGCCGACGTCTGCTCCAACCATGTCAGTTCTGTCCTCTGGTTTCGGTACTCTGGTTTCATCAGTCGGACCCGAGGGGGATACCTCGGGACTCTTGTCGGTTCCAAGCCTCCCTCTCGGTGCATCAGCTCGGGGAACCCTGACTCCGGATGTGGTCCTGGAGACAGGTCGGTCCTCGGATTCGGGGGGACCTGCCTTCGAGGCCATGAGGAGCGCACTGGCCAGATCATCAGTTACATCAGCCAGATCGGTCACTCCTTCCCCCTACACCCCGGCTAGAGCCTCTGACGCCCCCCTATCCGTGAATGGCGGAGCCCGAAGGTCTGAGGATATCCCCATGAGCGGTCCCAACTTTCTGAGGGCCCCTCAGAGTCGGTGCCTGAGGAGCCCCCTAGAAAGAAGTTATGCAAGAGGAAGCACATGGACTCCCAGGACGAGTCCCTCACTTCTGATACCGACCTCGAGGAGTCAGAGGGGTCCCCAAGTCGTCCTCCGATGATGTCTCTTTCTCCGACATCCTGGAGATCTTGAGGCAGAGAGGCGACTGGCCGTCCAAGACCCCCTCTGAGGAGGAGTCGGTATTCCTCAAGGCCTTCGGAACTCAACCCTCTGCCTCCTGGGTGTCTCCACCCTTCGATGAACTCCTGGATTTGATTTGTCAAAGGGTGTGGGAGAGCCCTGATTCCGTGGAACCGGTGCCCAGACATCCAAATAAGTTTCTCTCTGCTCCCCCGGGGAAAGAGTTCCTGACCGTAGATGCCTTGGTGGTGGCGGCAGCCACTCAGCAGGAAGTTGCAGAGGCTTCTTCTTCCGTCCATCCTCCTAACAAGGAGTCCAGGAGTATGGACCGGTACGGGAAGCGTACCTTGTCTTCAGCGACCTTTACTTTGCGGTTGCTGAATTATCTTTGTCATTTTACTCGGCTCCAGAGAGATTTCCTGAAGGAGCTAGGAGACACTCTGATGGGTAATATGCCTGAGGCGGTAGCGCAGACTGTTAACGCCCAGTTGTCTACCCTTGGTTCCATTGTCAACTCGTCCATGTGGCTCATATCCTTTGCAGCCGAAGGGGTGAGTAGGGCAGCTAGCTCAGGTGTAGCTCTCAGAAGGCAAGCCTGGATGCACCTGTGTCATTTTGCGGAGGCCTTTGTCTTCCTTCACTGACTCCCCCTTTGATGGGTCCTCACTCTTCGGGACCAAAGTGAAAGATACCCTCACCAGATGCGAAAAGGAGGGGAAGACCCTATCTGCCATAGGGGCCCGTTTCTCTCTTCCTTCTAGGCCTTACCCCAAGGCTCAGAGAGGAGGGAAAATGTGGTTCAAGAAGTCACAGAAGTCTCTCCCTGCCGCTCAAGGTGAGTCCCCCTCCAGAGGCAGAGGAGGGGGAAATTATTCTGGAAGACGCCATCCTAGGGGCAAAGGAGGCCCCCGCAACTTGGGAGACCGCGATTCCTTTCGCGGGTCTTCCTTTCAGCGTTCTTGATGTGTTGCCCGACTGTGCTGTTCCGGAGCCAGTCGGGGGCCAAATTTCGTTGCATTCGGAAGCCTGGGAAAGCATCAACCAGGATCGTTGGGTGCTTCGAATAGTTACCGGAGGTTACACTATTCCCTTTTTAGCAACACCCCCTCCAATCAAAAGAATCCCGGACGTTCCACCCAGTCAACTGGATCAAGCAGCACTAGAAGTTTCAAAGCTGCTAGAAAAAGGAATCATCCAACCTGTCCCCTCAGACCATATCGGATCAGGAACTTACTCAAGACTCTTTTTGGTGCCGAAAAGAACAGGGGACCTGAGACCCATTCTGGATCTCAGCCGATTGAATCACTACGTTCTGAAGTCCAAGTTCCGAATGGTCACTCTTCAGTCCATTTTTCCCTTGCTTGAAAAAGGAGTATGGATGTGCTCCATCGATCTCAAGGATGCCTACTACCACATCAAGATGGACAAGGCATCCAGGAGTCACGCTTCTGGCTGGGAGCCAGTCACTTCCAGTTTTGTGCCCTGCCCTTTGGTCTCACCACAGCCCCCAGGGTGTTTACCAAGTGTTTGGCAGTGGTGACAGCTCACCTGAGACATTGGGGATTCCAGGTGTTTCCATATCTGGACGACTGGCTTCTCACCGCCCCCACCAGGCATCTCCTCATTCAAGCCAGGGAGGCTGCCATTACACTTTGTCAACAACTAGAAATTACCTTGAACTGGGAAAAGTCTGCCTTGCTGCCCTCACAGTGTGTTGTTTTTATAGGCGCAGAGCTAGACTCTATTCAAATGCGGGCCTTTCTGCCACAAGAGAGGATAAGAGCGCTGCAGTCTCAGATTCATGCATTGTTGCCCCTCAAGAGAGTTCATGCCAGGTTACTTCTCCAGCTCTTGGGATCCATGGCTGCCACCATCATGCTGATGCCTCTAGCCAGGTTACACATGCGGATCCTACAGTGGCTCCTTTCGGCCCAATGGTTATTTCAAAAACTTCCTCTTTCCCACTTGATACTTCTCACGGAACGGTGCAAACAGGACCTCCGCTGGTGGCTATGTTCCACCAATCTGGACAAGGGGAGGAGTTTGATTCCTATGTCTCCAGTGGCCACGGTGACCACGGACGCCTCCCAGATGGGGTGGGGGGGGCATTATCTTGGCAGGACGGTCCAAGGCACGTGGCAAGATCACGAGGTACACCTGCACATCAGTGTTCTAGAGATGAGAGCGTTGCAGGCACTCCAAAGCTCTCTTCGTCTGGGAACGATTGCAATTCACTCAGACAGCATGTCCGTGGTGTGGTACCTGAACAAGCAGGGGGAACCAAGTCTTATCCCCTCTGCAGAGAGGCCATGCGAGTGTGGCATTGGGCAGTGTCTTCCCAACGTTTTTTAGTGACAACGCACATTCTGGGAAAGACCAACGTGATAGCGGACAGGCTGAGCAGAGCTATTCTGATGCCTTACGAGTGGTCCCTGAACAACCGAGTGGCGGTTCAAATTTTCAACAGGTGGGGTCAGCCTTGCTGTGATCTCTTCGCCAGCCCTCTCAATGCCAAATGCAGCAAGTACTTCACACTGATCCCCCCACAGGGGGAGTCACCCAGGGACGCTCTAGTTCACGATTGGCCCCCCGGTCTGATCTATGCTTTCCCTCCATTTCCTCTGTTAGCAAGAGTGATTCAGAAAGCTATATCCTTGGGAAGCAGGATGATTCTAATTGCTCCACACTGGCCTCGACAAGTATGGTTCCCCTTTCTTCAGCAGTACGCAGTGGACGGTCCTTGGACCCTGGACCCAATGCCAGACCTACTGACTCACATGTCAGGACAGCTCCATCCCTCCCTGCAAACCCTCAGGTTGACCGCCTGGCTGCTTCACTTCCATCACTAGTTAGACGACATTCTTTTTCACCTGAGGTGGTACACATCTTGTCTTCGTCTCATAAGTCTTCCACCAGAAGGATTTATTCCAACAAATGGAAGAGATTCTCCATTTGGGCTCAGGCCCAAGGTTTGGACCCCTTCACAGCCCCAATTCCGTCTGTCTTAGATTTTTTAGCCATGCTTTTCCGACAGGGCTCCGCGCCTGCTACCATTAAGGTGCAGCTGGCCGCAATTTCCAATTTTCATACATCTTACGAGCCTTCTCTTATGGGCCATAAACTCTGTAAGGCCTTCTTGAAAGGCGCCTGGTTACTTCGCCCTCCTGTTTCAGAACCCGTCTTGCCATGGGATCTAAACCTTGTGTTACAAGCCATCACTTCACCGCCCTTTGAACCGGCTGCCACCTGTGAATTAAAATTTCTATCTTGGAAGACGGCTTTCCTAATAGCCATTACATCTGCCAGAAGAGTATCAGAGATTCAAGCTTTGTCCATTAAACCTCCGTATTTGACCTTTCATAAGGACAGAGTTTCCCTGAGACTTAACCATCCTTCCTTCCTAAGGTATCATCCACTGTTGATCTTCATCAGTCTATTAAGTTACCAGTGTTCTTTCCAAACTTTTCCAATAAAGCAGGGTTTAGATTTCACCAGTTGGATGTGCACAGACAGCTAAGATTCTACTTACACAGGACTAAGCATGTTAGGAAGTCTGATCAGCTGTTTGTGTCCTTCTCAGAAAACAGAACAGGTTGTCCTATTTCCAAGAGCACAATTTCTAAGTGGATCAAAGATTGTATTTCCTTTATCTATTCGTCAGCAGGCAGAAATTTACCTTTTCCCGTCAAAGCTCACTCTACCAAGGCAGTGTCTACATCAGTAGCTTACCATGCTAGACTTTCATTGGATGATATTTGTGCTGCGGCCACCTGGGCCTCTCCTCACACCTTTATTACTCATTACAGGTTGGACGTGGCTTCTAGGGGCCGGGCTTCCTTTGGTTCCACGGTTCTCAGGAGTATTTTCCTATGAGCCGCCCAGGATAGAGGTGCTGGGCACGCTGTCCCGTGAGTAAAGAATGTAGGCGAAATAGGACCACATAACATCAGGTAGTTATGTACTCACCATAACGATCGATGTATGTGGTCCATCTCGCCTCACATTCTTACGTACCCTCCCACCTGCCCCCTTCCTGTAGGATTTGGAGGAAAATTGGCTCTGAGAACCCTTCAGTGTCAGTTGTTTTTTCTTTCCTTTCTGGCTGGAGCTCCTTCCAGTGGTGGTTGTGTATGGGGTGTGACTGGAATAGCTGAAAACAAGATCTGGGGCTAGGGCGAGGTGCATCTTGGGATACCGGATTAGCCCAGCCAATTAGAGACTTCGTGCTAGAGAAATAAGTTGGCCGAGTTGGCTCCGAACCCGTGAGTAAAGAATGTGAGGCGAGATGGACCACATACATCGATCGTTATGGTGAGTACATAACTACCTGTTTTCTGAACTTGTTAGTTAAAAATGTTGTACATTTGCTTTCCCTTGACATTCTGTATAAGTATGGCATTGTGGAACTACAAGTTTTGAACTGCATTTGTGGTTTTCATACAAAGTGACATGTCTGATGATTAACGCATCCTGGAGAGATTTTAGTGTGGTGCAGAACTCCTTTTCAACTTTGTAGTGTCTTGATAGTAATCACATTGTGATTTGCATTGGTAAACATGCATGGTGAAATGGTATTGGACACTTTGCTTCCAGACACAATGTGACATGAGCGATGCATTTTCAGGTGCTGTAGGTTTAGGAAGCAGAGAGAGAGAAGCTGCTGTCACTTGTTGTCTTGCTGAATTTTTTTGTGTTGGATTTGTCTGCTTGTAGTGTTGACTTGAATCTTCTGGGTAATTAAAATGTTACATTATCTTGTTTTCTGCAGTGGAACGACGAAGACGGGACAAAATCAACAATTGGATTGTGCAACTGTCAAAAATCATCCCAGACTGCACAACAGATAACACAAAGACAGGCCAGGTGAGATCTTTGGATCGTTTGCATATCCATGGTTATGGATCCTAGTTTCATGTTCTGCAGCGGGATGGTACAAGAGGGGTTTATTGCTGGCTAGCACTAGCTTTGTTGCTGTAAGAGTATAGACTATAGTCAGAACTAAGACCGAACTCATGGGGGAGTGCTTATCAATGCTCAAACTAAGTTGCTCATTGCGCAGCTACGTACTGTGGAAATTTCAGGGGTAGTTTATATGGAAAATTTTAATTCTCTGTGTATACTGTGCACTGCTAATCGCCACAGCAAGGTGGGCAGTGTTGCATGAATGTGCCAAATTAGTAGAGACACAGAAAACTGACTAAAATAAGGAATTAGCCCCCTGGCCCACCAAGTGGTCTCACCTAGAGCCATCCTGTGTGATTGCTAGCTCAGACAGAGGGCACTTTCTATTCCTACTAGAAAAGCAGATGTTCTTCGTGTTTCACTGTTGCAGTCATTACATTTGGGTTATCTGCTTTCAGTAGCCCTCAGTCAGCCTGATTAACAAAGTCTTGGGTCCTACGTCGGTTGCTGTCTCTTCTTCCATGACATCAGGTCGTCAGGGGTATAAAACATGCAGCCAACGTCATTACATCAGTCTTTCTTGCCATGCCGTGCCCGAAGCAGAACCGGTTTGCAAGTACCGGTCGGCCAACTCCTGAAATTTTCGTTTTCAAGTTTCAGAACCAAAGTCTTCAACTAAAAGCTAAGTACCCCGTTGGGGAAACTTTTTCTTGCTGTAATCCGATGTCAATAAAAGTAAATAATTGCATTTCTTGTGGAAAGCAAATACCTCATAAAGATTTTCATTCATACTGTATTCTTTGCCTAGGCTCTGACCACGACGTACCTCGCTGTCGGTTTTGTGCCTTATTTAAACCACGAACTATCCATCGTCGGTATATTTGCACTTCTAAATATTTTGCTGCTCTGTTCAATTTTCCTGATATGTCTTCGGTAAGCCATCTGACTACTGACATTCTGAAGAAATGCAAAGATAAAGACAGAGACAGGCCGCCCAGTTCACCGGTACTCGGTGAGGTGCTTTCGCAGCCCCTGATACCCACTACTTCAGATTCGCAGGCCTCTACCAAGACCTATTCGGAGTCCATTATGCCGCGAAATGCTTCAACTTTGGAACCTGCAGATGTCTCTACCTTGGATGGGTCTGGAGCCGCTGTGCAGGCACCGGCTTCTGAGGGTGTATTCAGGCCTACTAACTTGCATATTAAACCAATGCCATCTTCTTCTTCAAGGCCTAAAACTCAAACCATGCCTAGAAAACTAACGCCCAGACCGCATGGTCAGACTTCTATGCCTAAAAAACGAATGGTAAGAATGACTGAAGATCTTATTACTTTAATCAGGAGAAGCCAACCTTCCCCCTCTAAGAGACCTAGGACTGAGTTTGCTTATGATACTTCTGACCAGGTTTCTGAAATGTCTGTTTCCTCTGATGACCAGGATTTACCCTTATCTACCTGATGGATATTACAGGGTTCCTGACTCTCACAAGTTGCTTTTCAAAAATCCTACTGCAGATCCTGAAATTGTTTCACAGGGACCCAAGGGCATTAAAGCTACTACTACCAAAAATCCTACCCCCTCTGATAGAGACTCCAGGGCGCTGAATAGATTGGGTAAGAAGGTGTACACTTCTGCAACTTTGGCCATTAGGGCCTTGAATTGCCAGTTTCATATGTTAATGTATCAGCTGCATATTATTGGATTGCTTAAACAAAAAGTGATGTTGACTCCTGATTGTGCTGAAAATAAGGATTTACAGGATGTTATGCATTCTGCTGAACAAGTTGGTAAACATACATTGCAATGTGGTTTTGATTCACTAGCGGCATCTTGCAGGACTGCGGTAACTGGTTCTGTGCATGCTTGGCTTAAGGAGCAATCCTTGCCAGATCATGTTAAAGCGAAATTACTGGATGCTCCCTTAAATCAGGCCACCTGTTTTTCAACAAGGCAGAAGACGTTCTTAAAAAGATGGAGGAAACAGCTAAATCTATGCAAACTGTTAAAGTACAACCTCTAAGATTTAGTAGGCATTGGCCTTCTAAGAATTGGTCCTTTTCTGCCTCTTCCAGACCTTCTCAGTCCAAACCCAGCTGCAGCAGAGCACCCAGGCTTCAGTCCCAGGGGACGCACAGGACTAAGCAGTGGGGGGCCTCCACTTCCAAATTTGGGAGTAATAAAACACCCCCTATGGTAAACTGTCTCAAGGACTTCTTTTTAAAACTTCCAAGCACTTCTCAACTGACTGCCCCTTTGTGGGGAATGATTGCATTTCATGCAAAGAACTGGGGACTCATTACCCAGGAGAAATGGGTTTTAATTATAGTGTCCCAAGGATACAGATTTCACTTCCACACATCACCAACTCCAAGCGGTTGGCCAGATCTACCTCCAAAGCAGTGGGCAGAGGCCCAAAAGCAAGTACTCTCTCTTCTTAAGCATAGGGGCTATTCATTTGGTACCAGAAGAGAAAAAGGGACAAGGATGTTCTTCTTGTTTCACTGTTGCAGTCATTACATTTGGGTAATCTGCTGGCAGGTTGCCCTCAGTCGGCCTGATTAACAAAGTCTTGGGTCCTGCGTCGGTTGCTGTCCCTTCTTCCATGACATCAGGTCGTGAGGGGTATAAAACATGCAGCCGACGCCATTACATCAGTCTTTCTTGCCGTGCGATGCCTGAAGCAGAAGCAGTTCGCAAGTGCCGGTTGGCCGACTCCTGAAATTTTCATTTTTGAGTTTCAGAACCGAAGTCTTCAACTAAAAAGCTAAGTACCCCGTTGGGGAATCTTTTTCTTGCTCCTTACCGATGTCAGTAAAATTTAATAATTGTATTACTCGTGGGAAGCAAATACCTCATAAGGATTTTCACTTGTACTGTATTCCTTGCCTAGGCCCTGACCACGATGTACCTTGCTGTCGATTCTGTGCTTTATTTAATGAACGCACTATCCGTTGTTGGTACATTTTTGCTTCTAAATATTTTGGATCACGGTTTAATTATCCAGAAATGACATCGGTTAGCAATCCGACTACCAGAATTCCTAAAAAACGCAAAGAAAAAGACAGAGACAGGCCGTTGAGGTCCTAAACTGACGACGACGCTTCTCCTAAGCCAGTCGCCAGTTTGCTGGTACTCAGTGAGGTGCTTTTGCAGCCCCTGATACCCGCTACTTCTGATTTGCAGGCCTCTACTGAGACCCATTCAGAGTATGCCGCGAGATGCTTCAATTATGGAACCCGTGGATGTCTCTACCTTGGATGGGTCCGGAGCCGCTGTGCAGGCACCGGCTTCTGAGGGTGTATTCAGGCCTACAGATTTGTATATTAAACCAATGCCATCTTCAATATTAAGGCCAAAATCTCGATCTATGTCTAAAAAACCAACGCCTAGGCCACATGTGCAGGCCTCTATGCCTAAAAAACAAATGATCAAAGTGGCTGAAGATTTAATTACTCTAATCAGGGGTAGCCAACCCCCACCTTCAAAGAGGCCTAGGGCTGAACTTGACTATGAATCTTCTGAACAGGATTCTATTTCTTCTGACTCTTCTAATGAACAGGATTTGTCTATACCTACTTATGAGGACTCTAATGCAGAGGATTCCATTCCTTCTGCTTCTCCCCCTGAGGACTTTTCTCTTTGGAGAAACTTTACATACCTTAAGGGAACATTTCCACTGGGAAAGTCAGGATTTTTCTGAATCCAAAAAGAGGCTTAGGGATTTTCTTCTTCTTACTCAGCATAAGCCTTTGGCTATACCTCCTGTACTAGACATTGTTGATTATGTGTTTTCAGAATCCAGTATGGCCCCTGATTCTCTGCCTCTGACCCCTTGTAAGCCAGACAGATACTACAGGGTTCCTGATTCCCGCAAATTCCTTTTCAAACATCCTGTTGCTGACCCTGAAACCATTTCTCAGTGTCCCAAGGGCATTAAGGCTTCTACTGCTAAAAATCCTAACCCTTCTGATAGAGACTCCAGGGCGCTGGATAGACGGGGAAAAAAGGTTTATACTTCTGCAACCTTGGCAATCAGGGCTTTAAACTGTCAATTCCATATGCTAAAATATCAGCAGCATATCATGGGACTGCTTAAACAGAAAATTATGTTGATTTCTGACTGTGTGGAAAGTAAAGATTTACAGGATTTATTGCATTCAGCTGAACAAGTTGGAAAACATACTTTGCAATGTGGTTTTGATTCTTTGGAGGCCTCTTGCAGGGCTGCTGTTACTGGGTCTGTGCTTAGAAGGCATGCTTGGCTTAAGGAGCAATCTCTGCCTGATCATGTTAAAGCAAAATTGTTGGATGCTTCTTTGCAGCAGGACCGTCTGTTTGGCAATAAGGCTGAAGAAGTCCTAAAAAAGATGGAAGATAAGGCTAAATCTATGCAGACTGTGAAAGATTTCTTACAAGTACAACCTCCAAGATTTAGTAGGCACTGGCCTACTAGGAACTTGTCCTTTCCAGTTCCTTCCAGAGCAACTCAAGCCAGACCCAGACATGCCAAAAGCACCAAGTTTCAGTCCCAAGGGACTTTCAGAACTAAGCAATGGGGTCCTCCTGTTCCAAGTCTGGAAGCAACAAGACGCCTCCCTATGGTAAACAGTCTCAATTACTTTTCTTTAGAATTACCAAGCACCCTTTGGGGGGAAAACTGGCACTTCATGCAAAAGACTGGCAATTTATAACCCAGGACAAATGGGTTTTAAATATAGTGTCCCAGGGACACAGATTTCAATTCCACACGTTGCCAACTCCAAGCGGGTGGCCAGACCTGCCTCCAAATCAGTGGGCAGAGGCTCAGAAACAAGTACTTTCCCTCTTCAACATGGGGGCTTTTCAGCCGGTACCAGAAGAGGAAAAAGAACAAGGTTTCTATTCCAGACTTTTCCTGGTACCCAGAAAAGACAAATCATGGCGTCCAATTCTGGACTTGTCTACTCTAAACACTTTCCTGGACATTCCAAAATTCAAGGTGCTGACTCTTCACCAGTTACTTCCTATGCTAGGCAAAGATGCCTGGTTGTCAACTCTAGATGTAAAAAAGGCATACCTGCATATCCCAATCAGGGAATCCTGCAGAAGATACCTCCGCTTCAAAGCAGGCTTTTTGCATTGTTTGTTCTCTGCACTGCCATTTGGCTTATCTACTGAGCTCAGGGTCTTTACAAAGTGCCTGGCTACAGTAATTGCATTTTGCAGGCAAAGAAATATTCCAATATATCCATACCTGGGCAATTGTGTAACTCGGGCAGAAAACAAGGCCATTCTTCTAAAACATCTGGCGTTTGTAAAAAGGGTTCTACCTTGTCTAGGGTACACCATAAATGAAAAGAAATCACAATTAGTACCCTCTCAAAAAATGACATTCCTGGGTGCAAGCTTGAATTCAGCTGCCCAGATGGCTTACCTTATGCCAGAAAAGCAAATTCAGTTGGTGGCTTACTTCAGACAGGTGGCCACAAAAACCCTGCTATCAGCAAGCCAAATACTGCAAGCCTTGGGGTTCATGGCCTCCTGCATTCTTCTAATTCCATATGCAAGACCGCATATGAGGAAACTTCGGTGGTACTTAAAAGGTTTATGGAGTCAACATTCTCACAGCCTGGAAACAATGATTCCTATCATACCTTGCCTGCAACTAGAGTTTCTTTGGTGGGCAGAGGTCTGCCACCAAAACAAGGGACTGCCATTCACACCACCCCCTGCCGCCCAAACCCTAACTACAGACTCATCAGACTATGCATGGGGGGCTCATCTGGCAGGGAAGTGCATTCAGGGCAAATGGAGCTCGAATCAAATGCACCTTCATATCAATCACAAAGAAATGCTAGCTGTACAGAAAGCACTGACAGCCTTCAAGGACTACCTTCATCCAGGGCAAGTAATGGTAAAGACGGACAACACCACAGTTATGTGGTACATAAGCGGGGGGGGGGGGTACACATTCCTACCGCCTCTGCAGACAAGCCATGGCATTGTGGAACACTGCCTTGAGCTATCAGGTACAACTACAAGCCCAATTCCTGCCAGGAAAGCTGAATGTTTTGGCAGACAGTCTAAGCAGAAATCTCATGGACCCACACGAATGGAAACTGGAACCACGGATTTTCAACATGTTGACATGCAAATGGGGGAGCCCAGACATAGATCTCTTTGCCTCACCATAGAACTACCAGTTGGGCAATTTTTGCACAAGAAGTCCTCACAAAAAAGCCTGGAAAGTGGATGCTCTGTCCTTCAGCTGGGAAAACCTATCAGTCTATGCTTTTCCCCCTCTGCCTGTGCTCTCCAAAGTTCTACTAAAATTCAAACAGGACAAACCAAAGATGATTTTGCTTGCTCCAGACTGGCCTCGCCAACACTGGTACCCACTCCTATGCAGTCTGTCACAACTTTCTCCATGGCACCTGCCTCAGACACCTTCCTTACTGTCTCAGCAGAACAACCAAAATGTCCTTCAAGGATGCATCTGCAGTCTCAACAAATGGGTTGTCCTGTCGTCAGGCAGCCCTTCGGTCGGCCGGATTCCAAAGTCTGGGTCTGGCTTCGGCTGGTGTCGCACTTCACCCGACGTCATTGCGGCAGTTCTTCGGGTATAAAGGCATCAGCCGACGCCATTTTCCTCAGTCCTTCTTGCCGTGTGGCGCCCGAAGCAGAAGCTGTTCGCAAGTGCCGGTCGGTCAGATCCAGAGATTACTACTACCGAATACTACTTCAAAGACTTCTATAAAGCTAAGTACCCCGTTGGGAACTCTTTCTTGCCTCAGCCGATGTCAGAGAAAGTTAATAACTGTTTATCTTGTGGGAAACAAATACCTCATAAAGATTTCCACTCCTATTGCATACATTGTTTAGGCCCAGACCACGACGTAGCAGCTTGTCTAGCCTGTGCTTCTTTAACCGGCGGACGCTTAAACGCCGGACTTTGCTGAACAGACTTTCGCTCGATTTTGCCTACATTTTCCCGTCGGATCGTCCGACTACGCAAATAACCAAAAGCGCAAAAAGGACCGACACAGCGCTAAGCGGTTTCGCCGAAACCGCGGTTAAGCAACCGAGTGTCTCTGTTTCGCCGAAACTGAGCAAGCGGTTCTTTCTTCAGCCGATAACTTGCCTTCTACCGAGGCCTCTTCTATCCTGGTAGAACGGCTCGAAATCCAACCTTCTGTTGCGATTTCACAGGAATTATCAGACACCATTCCCCTAGATATTTCTACCCCTGCATGTGGAGCTGCTAGGCCTCCTCCAGCTATGTCTATTAAGGCCTTTGCCAGGGCTAAAGCAGCCAAAGCTTCAAAACCTGGGCCTGCCAAGCCCCCCTCTCACAGGCCCAGCACCAGCTCCCACATGCTTTCTTTGGCAGAGGATCTCATCTCTTTAATTCGTGGATCCCAGCCTCATCCAGACAGGGCCTCTCCCTCCTCCAGAAAGAGGCCTAGAGCAGAGCCCCCTGAGCCAGTAGCCACAGATGATTCCTCTGATGACTCAGAACATACAGACCCTCCAGAGGCTTCTTATTCTCCTTACGAAGACTCTGATGCTGAGGAGTCCATCCCTTCAGCCTCTCCTCCTGAGGAATTTTCCTTTGGGGAACCTTGCATGCTATGAGGGAACAATTTCAGTGGCAGGGCCAAGATTTCTCAGACTCTAGAAAAGGCTTAGGACCTTTCTACACTTGCCACAGCATAGGCCTTTAGCTATACCTCCAGTTCTATCTGTTGTTGATGATGCATTTAATGATGCTTGCACTACTCCGGGTACTTTACCTCCGGCTCCTGCTAAGCCCGATAGGTACTACAGGGTCCCGGACACTCATCACCACTTATATAAGGCCCCCTTTGCAGATCCAGAGACTATCTCCCAGGGCCCTAAAGCTGTAGCAGCTACTTCTTCTAAAACCCTCCCTCCGAAAGGGAATCCAGGTCCTTAGAGAGATGGGGTAAAAAAGTTTACACCTCTGCTACTTTGTCAGCTAGAGCTTTGAACTGCCAATTTCATATGATTCAATATCAAGAGTTTATGCTTGACCAGTTGACTAAAAAACTGTCCTCTGAAGAATCTATAGATAAAAAGTATGTTCAAGAAATGTTACATAACATACAGCAGGTTAGTAACCATTCTTTAAAATGTGGCTATGATGCACTGGAGGCTTCCTTTAGATCAGCCATGACTGGCACAGTTATCAGGAGGCATGCATGGTTGAAAGAACAGGCATTACCAGACCATGTCAAATCTAAGCTTTTGGATGCACCTATGGACAAGGTCAATTTATTTGGTGCCCCCGCACAGCAGCTACTAAAAAAGATGGAAGAGAAAGCAAAATCTGTGCAAACAGTAAAAGATTTCTTACAAGTTCAACCTCCAAGGTTTAGCAGGAATTGGCCCTCCAAGAATTGGTCCTTTCCAGACTCCTCTAAGGCACAAAGAGGTAGGAATAGGCGCTGTAGAGGCAGAAACCAATCCAGGGGTGACTACAGGGGTCGCCAGTGGCAGGGTAACAACCAACGAGGCACGGATACAACCACCACCACTACAACAACTCAATCACAGTGACTTGGCGGTGGCACCGCCTACCAGGGAACAACTGGAAGCACCCTTAGGCGGAAAGCTAACATTATTTTCAAAAAACTGGCACTGCATTACAAGAGAAAAATGGATTTTGCAGACTATAGACAAAGGTTACAGGTTCCATTTCCATACACTACCCGGAAAGAGAGGAATGCCAAACCTTCCACCTTCTCAAAGGGCAGAAGCTCTAAAACAAATCTCTCAATTACTAAGAATGCGAGCTGTGGAAAAGGTACCATTTATGGAGCAAGGGAAGGGATTTTACTCCAGGCTCTTCCTGGTACCAAGAAAAGAAAACAAATGGAGGCCTATTCTAGACCTGTCTGCTTTAAACACATTCCTCATTGTTCCAAAATTCAAAATGCTGACCCTACAGCAGCTTCTTCCCATGCTGGGCAAGGAGTCTTGGCTGGTAACTCTAGATCTCAAGGAGGCATACCTGCACCCCATAAGACCAATTTGCAGAAGATACCTCAGATTTCTTGCAGGATCAGAGCATTATCAATTCTCAGCATTGCCCTTTGGCTTATCTACTGCGCCCAGAGTGTTCACGAAATGCCTGGCATCAGTAATCGCTCATTGCAGACTTCAGGGAATTCAAATCTATTCCTACCTGGACGACTGCCTGATACAAGCGGACAACAAAAACAAATTAACAGAAGACTTACAAAGAGTCATCTACCTGCTACAAGCCCTGGGATATACAGTCAATACAAAAAAGTCAAGGCTGATTCCATCCCAAATAATAACCTTTCTGGGTGCAGAACTGGACACATCAAAACAAATGGCATTTCTAACTGCAGAAAAGAAAGAGCAACTTCCTCTCTACTTCTTGGCATTAACAAAGCACAGCCATCTAACTGCAAGAAAAGTGCTACAAGCTCTAGGCTTCATGGCATCCTGCATAATTCTGGTCCCTCATGCCAGGCTTCATATGAGAAAGCTACAGTGGTACCTAAAAAATTTGTGGTCTCAGCACAAGCACAGCCTAGAAACCAAAATTCTAATGATCCCATGCATGAGTTCTTATGGTGGGCTCAGGCCTGTCAATCAAACACAGGATTGCCCTTCTGCAAAAGTCAACCAAGACAGACTATCACGACAGATGCCTCAGACCTCGGTTGGGGGGCACACATGATGGACAAGTGCATTCAAGGCCTATGGACTCAAGACCAGCTGCATCTGCACATAAATCTAAAAGAAATGATGGCAGTAAAATTGGCAATCCAGGCATTCAGACCTCTTCTCCAAAAAGGCCAGTTGATGATAAGGACAGACAACACCACAGTTATGTGGTACATCAACAAACAGGAGGCACACACTCATACCCCTATGCCGGCTGGCACTGGACCTATGGGATGTGGCTCTGAGCTACAACATTCAGTTACAGGCAATTTATGTACCAGGGAAGGAAAACATTCTAGCAGACATATTAAGCAGAACTATAACAGATGCCCACGAATGGATGCTGCATCCGGACATTTTCAAAACCATCACAAGAGAATGGGGATTACCACAAATAGACTTGTTTGCATCCCCATGCAATCACCAGTTGAAGAAATTCTGCACAAGGACTTACCACCCACTTGCTTGGAAGGTGGACTCCTATCCTTCAGTTGGAAAAGCCTGACAGCATACGCATTCCCACCACTTCCTTTGATGCACAAGGTGCTTCTCAAGATCAAAGAGGAACGTCCGAGGATCATCCTGATAGCCCCAGACTGGCCAAGACAACATTGGTATCCACTGCTGAGGAGCATGTCCGGGAACAAATATGGAAACTGCCCCTGATCCCATTACTGCTGACACAGAACAACTACAACATACTGCATCCAAACCTAAAAACTCTGCAGCTAACTGCCTGGAACATTACATAACAGCAATTAACCCAAATTTATCCCAAAGGGTTAAAGACATAATCCTGGAGGCTCGTAGACCTTCAACAAGAAAGAATTATGCAGCAAAATGGAAAAGATATCTCATCTGGAGTACTGCAAAGGGGCAAGATGTGACACTGGTGAACATAGCCAACATCCTGGAGTACTTGGCGGAGCTCTTCCATACAGGCCTGTCCTATTCCTCCATCAAGATACATGCATCAGCCATTTCAGCAGAATACAGCTCGAATCCTCCTGTCTTCTCACATCCTCTGCTCAGACTGTTTCTGAGGGGAATTAAAAATGTAAAACCTCCCAGGAAACCTACATTGCCAGCATGGGACTTGAACTTTGTGCTAGAAAAGCTGACTCTACCTCCTTTCGAGCCAGCAGCTACAGCAGAATTGCAATACTTATCCTGGAAGACTGCTTTCCTGCTGGCAATAACTTCAGCAAGAAGGGTCTCTGAACTACAGGCATTAATGGCAGTACAACCCTTCCTGATCTTCCATCAAGATAGAGTGTCCTTGAGAACAAATCCTACATTCATGCCTAAGGTGGTATCCAGAGTCTCTTTAAATCAGGCTATCCACCTTCCTACATTCTTCCCCAATCCACAGAACAGGGGAGAAAAGCTCTTGCATACCTTGGATGTGCACAGACAATTACGCTACTACCTGGACAGGACAAAAAAACAATAGAAAAACTGACCAGCTTCTGGTAGCTTATGCAACAGGAAAGGAAGGAAAACCAATTTCTAAACAGACAATCTCCAAATGGATAGGAAATTGCATTAGATTTTGTTAATCCTACCATGGAAAGAAAACTCCAGAGAACATCAGGCCTCACTCCACAAGGGTCACAGCCACTACCACAGCTTTCTTACGAGGAGTGGCTACCAAGGACATTATAGAGGCTGCTACTTGGACCTCCGTGCATACATTTGCCAAGCATTATAACTTACCTCTATACTCTAGATCCCGTGCTGGTTTTGCCACTGCTGTTTTGCAAGGGATCCTGACTACACCATAATCTATTCTCATTTCCTCCTCCCCTAGTTTAGCTATGGTATTCTACCCATTTGTTAAGACTGCAGATGCATCCTTGAAGGACATAGTACAGTTTTGTACCTACCATAAATGTAGATGTCCGAGAGGAATGCATCTGCAGTCAGGATTACCCACCCTCCTTCCCCTCTGAGGTACTCCTAGGGTACTTACCAATCTTCAGCTAGGGATCTATTATGGTGTATTTGTTTGTATATATGTACATACATGTTTATTTTGTGTGTTTGCTCTCTACTATTTGGAAACTTTGGCATTTATCCAAATTTAGCCAACAAAGAGGGCACCTGGCATCTGGGGCAAGAAACACTGAGGAAAATGGCGTCGGCTGATGCCTTTATACCCGAAGAACTGCCGCAATGACGTCGGGTGAAGTGCAACACCAGCCGAAGCCAGACCCAGACTTTGGAATCCGGCCGACCGAAGGGCTGCCTGACGACAGGACAACCCATTTGTTAAGACTGCAGATGCATTCCTCTCGGACATCTACATTTATGGTAGGTACAAAACTGTACTTTCTGCACCCTCAGCTCCAAACATTGAATCTTGCAGCTATGCTAATCACTTAAATTCTTCCTTAGCATCCCTCAGCAAACTTGTGATGGATGTCATTTTAGAGGCGAGAAAACCTAGTACCAGAAAATTTTATGCTGACAAATGGAAAAGATTCTCTGCCTGGAATCGGTCTCAAGGGATGACCACAGCAGTGCCCAATTTACCTCAAATTTTGCAATACTTAACTGAGATGCTTCACAAGGGCCTATCTTTTTCTTCCATAAAAATACATGCCTCAGCCATTTTAGCTCATTACAACACAGAACCCCCCCCCCCCCTTCTCTCATCCTTTGTTAAAGCAGTTTCTCAGAGGGGCCAAAAACTTAAGGCCACCCAGGAGAGCTCCAACCCCTGCCTGGGAACTTAACTTTGTATTGCAAAAAAATCACTCTCCTTTCGTGCCAGCTGCTACTGCAGACTTAAAATTCCTTTCCTGGAAAACAGCCTTCCTTTTAGCAATCACTTTGGCTAGAAGGATTTCTGAATTACAGGCCCTTATGGCAGTGGAGCCTTTCATCATCTTTCATGCGGACAGGGTGTCTCTCAGGACCAGCCCATCCTTCATGCCCAAGGTGGTATCCACTGTGGCTCTTAATCAGTCCATTCATTTGCCAACTTTCTTTCCCAATCCACAGAACAAAGGTGACCGGATTCTGCATTCATTGGCTGTACACAGACAACTTAGATTTTACGTGGACAGGACTAAATCTCGAAGAAAATCTGAACAACTGCTAGTAGCATTTGCTGCAGGGGCAGAGGGAAAGGCTATTTCAAAGCAAACCGTTTCCAAATGGATAAGCCAATGCATTCATTTCTGCTATAAGCACCATGGAAAACCTATCCCCCAGGTGATCAGATCCCATTCCACCAGGGCTGCATCTACTTCTACAGCCTTTCTCAGAGGTGTTCCTACCAGGGATATTCTAGAAGCTGCTACCTGGAGTTCAGTTCATACTTTCACCAAGCAATATCACTTACCAATTTTCTCTAAATCCAGAGCTGGCTTTGCTACTGCTGTTTTGCAGGGCCTTATAGCCAGTCCTAATACTGTATAAATCCGTCCTCCCAACCTTAGCTTTGGGAATCTACCCAAATGTAATGACTGCAACAGTGAAACACGAAGAACATAGTACAGTTGTGTACACTTACCATAAATGTAGATGTTCAAGTGTATTCACTGTTGCAGTCCTGGTTACCCTCCCTCCAGCCCCCTGTTCTCTTACTATCCCTCTCCTTTATTTTTCTACACTTAAAAGCCTTTTTGGTGTATTTGCTTTTGTTTGGAGATAAATATTTTTGTGTTTAAAATGATTTATATATTTTACTCCCCATTTTTGGGGGCACTTGACATCTGGGGCAAAATAAACTGATGTAATGGCGTCGGCTGCATGTTTTATACCCCTGACGACCTGACATCATGGAAGAAGGGACAGCAACCGATGCAGGACCCAAGACTTTGTTAATCAGGCCGACTGAGGGCAACCTGCCAGCAGATTACCCAAATGTAATGACTGCAACAGTGAATACACTCGAACATCTACATTTATGGTAAGTGTACACAACTGTACTTTTCTACTCTAGATTTTTCCTGGTACCCAGAAAAGACAATTTGTGGCGTCCTATCCTGCACCTGCCTACTCTAAATACCTTTTTGGTGATTCCAAAATTCAAGATGGTGACTCTTCACCAGTTGATTCCTATGCTAAGCAAAGATGCCTGGTTGGCAGAACTAAATTTAAAGGAAGCATACCTGCACATCCCAATCAGGGAATTTTGCAGAAGATACCTACGCTTCAAAGCAGGCTACACGCACTATCAGTTCTCTGCACTGCCCTTTGGCTTATCTACTGCGCCCAGGGTACTCACAAAGTGCCTAGCTCCAGTCATTGCATTTTGCAGGCAAAGAAATATTCAAATATACCAATACCTGGACGATTGTCTAATTCAGGCAGAAAACCAGGACATACTTTTTAATCATTTGGCTTGTGGGAAAGATGTGCAGCAAGTAAGGGTGATAAAGGATAGTGAGGGAAAGGTACTCACAAGAGAGGAGAGTGTGTTGAGTAGATGGAAAGAGTATTTTGAGAGGCTGATGAATGAAGCGAATGAGAGAGAGAGAAGGTTGGATGATGTGGGGATAGTGAATCAGGAAGTGAAACAGATTAGCAAGGAGGAAGTAAGTGCAGCTATGAAAAGGATGAAGAATGGAAAGGCTGTTGGCCCAGATGACTTACCAATGGAAGCATGGAGGTGCTTAGGAGAAATGGCAGTGGAATTTCTAACTAGATTGTAGTCAGAGGATGCCTGAGGAGGAGTGGAGAAAGTGTTTTGGTACCTATCTTTAAGAATAAGGGTGATGTGCAGAGCTGCAGTAACTACAGAGGGATAAAACTGATTAGTCACAGCTTGAAGTTATGGGAAAGAGTAGTGGAAGCAAGATTAAGAAGGGAGGTGATGATTAGTGATCAGCAGTATGGTTTCATGCCAGGAAAGAGCACTACAGATGCAATGTTTGCTCTGAGAGTGTTGTTGGAGAAATACAGAGAAGTTCAGAAGGAGTTGCATTGTGTCTTTGTAGACTTGGAGAAAGCATATGACAGGGTGCCTAGAGAAGAGTTGTGGTATTGTATGAGGAAGTCGGGAGTGGCAGAGAAGTATGTAAGAGTGGTACAGGATATGTACGAGGGTAGTGTGACAGCGGTGAGGACTGCAGTGGGAGTGACAGATCCATTTAAGGTGGAGGTGGGATTACATCAAGGATCAGCTCTGAGTCCTTTCTTATTTGCAGTGGTGATGGACAGGTTGACAGATGAGATCAGACAGGAGGCCCGTGGACTATGATGTTTGCAGATGACATTGTGATCTGTAGTGAGAGTAGGAATCAGGTTGAGGAGACTCTGGAGAGCTGGAGATATGCTCTAGAGAGCAGAGGAATGAAGGTCAGCAGGGCTAAGACAGAATATATGTGTGTAAATGAGAGGGAGGGTAGAGGAATGGTGAGGATGCAAATTGTAGAGTTGGTAAAGGTGGACGAGTTTAAGTACTTGGGATCAACAGTTCAGAGTAATGGTGAATGTGGAAGAGAGGTGAAGAAGAGAGTACAGGCAGGGTGGAATGGGTGGAGAAGAGTGTCAGGAGTGATTTGTGATAGACGGGTACCAGTAAGAGTGAAAGGGAAGGTCTACAAGAGGGTAGTGAGACCAGCTATGTTATATGGGTTGGAGACAGTGGCATTGACAAAAAGGCAGGAGTCAGAGCTGGATGTGGCAGAGTTAAAGATGTTAAGATTTGCACTCGGTGTGACTAGGATGGATAGGATTAGGAATCAGTATATTAGAGGGTCAGCTCATGTTGGACAGTTTGGAGACGAAGCAACAGAGACGAGATTGCGTTGGTTTGGACATGTGCTGAGGAGGGATGATGGGTATATTGGGAAAAAGATGCTAAGGATGGAGCTGCCAGGTAAGAGGAATAGAGGAAGGCCTAAGATAACGTTTATGGACGTGGTGAGAGAGGACATGCAAGCGGTTGGTGTGACAGAGCAAGATGCAGAGGATAGGAAGAAATGGAAAGAGATGATCCGTTGTGGCGACCCCTAACGGGAAAAGCCGAAAGAGAATGATGATGACAGAGAGTGATAACTTGTCTGGGGAACACCGTAAACAAAAAGAAATCGCACCTGGTACCATGTCAACAAATTATATTCCTGGGAGCAAGCTTGAATACAACTTCCCGGATGGCTTTCCTCACGCCAAAGAAACAAATTCACTTGACAACCTACTTCAAACAAGTGGTCACAAAAAGCCTGCTATCTGCAAGGCAAATACTATAAGCCTTGGGGTTCATGGCCTACTGCATTCTTCTAATTCCATATGCAAGACTGCATATGAGGAAACTACAATGGTATCTAAAAAGCCTATGGTGTCAACATTTTCAGGCTCTAGAAGCAATGATTCCTGTCATTCCTTGTCTATGCCTAGAGTTCCTTTGGTGGGCAGAGACCTGCCACAAAAACAAGGGACTACCATTCACACTATCCCCTGCCGCCCACACCCTAACAACAGACGCATCAGACTATGCATGAGGGGGCACACCTGGCAGGGAAGTGCATTCAGGGCAAATGGAATCCAATTCAAATGCACCTGCACATCAGTCATAAAGAAATGTTAGCTGTACAGAATACTCTGACAGCCTTCAAGGACCACATTCTTCCAGAACAATTAATGGTAAAGACGGACAACACCACTGTTATGTGGTACATAATCAAGCAGGGAGGTACACATTCTTACCCCCTCTGCAGACTAGCCGTGGCATTGTGGAACATAGCCTTGAGCTACCAAGTACATCTACAAGCTCAATTCCTGCCAGAAAAACTAAATACACTGACAGATGGACTAAGCAGAACCCTCATGAACCCACACGAGTGGGAGCTAGAACCAAGGATTTTCAACATGTTGACAAGCAAATGGGGGAGCCCAGATATAGACCTGTTTGCCTCACCCCAGAACTATCAATTGGAAAAATTTTGTGCAAGGACTCCCCACAGACAAGCTTGGAATGTGGCTTCCCTGTCCTTCAGCTGGAAAAATCTATCAGTTTATGCCTTTCCTCCTCTGCTCTCCAAAGTACTGCTAAAGATCAAACAAGACAAAAAAAGGATGATTTTGATCACACCAGCCTGGCCACGCCAGCACTGGTACCCCCTTCTGCACAGTGTGTCACTGTTGGCCCCATGGCACCTGCCTCAGACTCCTACCTTGCTGTCTCAGCAGGAGAACCAGATTCTGCACCCTCAGCTTCAAACACTAAACCTAGCAGCCGGGCTAATTACCTAAGCTCTCCTTTACCATCCCTCAGTAAACCAGTGATGGGTGTCATTTTAGAGGCAAGGAGGCCTAGTACTAGAAAATCTTATGCTGAAAAATGGAAAAGATTCTGTGCCTGGAACCAATCTCAAGGGATGAGCACAGCAGTGTCCAGTTTACCTCAGATTTTACAATACTTAACTGAGATGCTTCACAAGGGCCTGTCTTTTTCCTCAATAAAAATTCATGCTTCAGCCATTTCAGCTCATTGTAACACAGAACCTCCCTTCTCTCTTCCACTGCTCAAGCAGTTCCTCAGAGGGGCCAAAACATTTAAGACCACCCAGGAGAGCTCCAACTCCAGCCTGGGACCCTAACTTTGTATTGGAGAAACTCACCCTTCCTCCTTTCAAGCCAGCTGCTACTGCAGATTTAAAATTCCTTTCTTGGAAAACAGCTTCCCTTTTAGCCATCACTTCAGCAAGAAGGTTATCTGAATTACAGACCCTTATGGCAGTGGAGCCTCTCATCATCTTTCATGCGGACAGGGTGTCCCTCAGGACAAATCCCTCTTTCGTGTCAAAGGTGGTATCCAGTGTGGCCTTTAATCAGTCCATTCATTTGCCTACCTTCTTTCCTAATCCACAGAACAAAGGGAAATGGATACTGCTCTCCTTAGATGTGCACAGACAACTTAGATTCTACTTGGACAGGTCTAAACCTCAAAGGAAATCTGAACAACTGCTGTTGGCATTTGCTGCAGGGACAGAAGGGAAGCTATTTCAAAGCGAACTATCTCCAATTGGATAGGCCATTGCATTCACTTCTGCTGTAAGCACCATGGAAAACCTATCCCACAGGGGATCAGACCCCACTCAACCAGGGCTGCATCTACCTCTACAGCCTTTCTCAGAGGCGTACCTACCAGGGAAATTCTAGAAGCTGCTACCTGGAGTTCTGTACATACTTTCACCAAGCATTACCATTTGCCAATTTTCTCTAAATCCAGTGCTGGCTTGCTATCTAGATTACTTCTCCCATCCTTAGCTTTGGGAATCTATCCAAATGTTATGACTGCAACAGTGAAACACGAAGAACATAGTACAGTTGTGTACACTTAACATAAATGTAGATGTTTGAGTGTATTCACTGTTGCAGTCCTGGTTACCCTCCCTCCAGCCCCCTGACTTCGTTTGGCTATACCTCTTCTCTCCTTTTCAATGCTTAAAAGCTTTTTTGGTGTATTTGCTTTTTTGTTTGAGGTATAACCTTGTATATTTATAGATTTAATTGCTTCCAATTAGGGGGGCACCTGACATCTGGGGCAAAAAAAACTGATGTAATGACGTCGGCTGCATGTTTTATACCTCTGATGACCTGACGTCACGGAAGAAGAGGCAGCAACCGATGTACGACCCAAGACTTTGTTGATCAGGCCGACTGAGGGCTACCTGCAAGCAGATAACCCAAATGTAATGACTGCAACAGTGAATACACTCGAACATCTACATTTATGGTAAGTTGTACACAACTGTACTTTGTAGGCCTTCTTAATGTAAAACCACTCTGCAGTTAGTCCAAAGTGAATTACAGCAATACAATCAAGCAAGCTAACAATACGTACTTTTACACAACTACAGTGCAGAGAAACCAGCAGCAAGGACAGTAAAATATGCTGCTCTTTATAGTGATAAAGGCAGAAGAATGCAATAAATAATTTGAAAGTACAGCAGCAGTACTCCCAAATGTCTTGTAAAAGTACAAACAATCAGTTTAGAGTACTTGTCTAAGATTACATTCTGTACAAGGCAAGTGTTTGTTAGCTCTCTAGAAATGAGCAAAGAACTGTGAAAACACCTTAAATTTATAGAAGCAGAAAAACTGACTAAACAATAAAAAAGCCCTCTGACCAATCAAGCAGTCTCACTTAGAGCTTTCCTGTGTGCTCCCATCTCTTACAGACTTGGCCACCTTCTACTCCCGCTATAAAAGCAATCGCAGGCCTTCTTAATGTAAAACCACATGATTAGTCCAAAGTGTATTCGTACAGGACAATCAAATAAACTAGCTAGAAGCACTTTTGAAATGACTATGCAGAGAAACCAGCTGCAAGGTCAGTGAAAGGCATCGCTCTATACGGTTGTAATCTGAAATATTAACATTATCATATAAAGGAGAATATAATTAAGAGGGCTGTTTGCCATTTTGTGAGTCATTCTTGACCTGAAAAGTGTATTTTCTCTCTTCCCTGTTTGAGTGGAATTTGGTTAGTAGTATTCATTTCTTATGTTCATTCTGCCATTGGTGATGGCGTTTCATAGACTGTTGCTGAACAGAAAGATGCATAATAAAAGGTCATCACAGTATTAAATTGCTGGCAAGTTAACCCCTTTTAAGTTTTGCCACGGATGTTTTTGTGGTGAAGTTTTTTGTGTGTTACATGTTGTTAGTTAAGATTTGTAAGCTATTTATGTCAAGAGTATGAGGCATTAACAGTTGTTAGTCTGTATTTGTTTACGTAAGCAGATGCTATTCAATTTGTTTCAATAGAATTGTGTGTTTTCTAGCGTAAAGTCAGCCACTTGTTAACTGTTTCTGATAAGATAAGATCAGTATGCACCTTGAAGGAGAGGTTGGTAGGATCATGGACCCAAGTGCTCGTACTTGCCCTCCTTCAAGTATTGTACCTATAAGGTATTATCCTCCTTCAGGTGTTGTACCTATAAGGTACTGTAGAGTCCATTGTCTTGGAAGTTTGATCAACTTTTAAAAGATTCCATAGTGCTTTGTGGGAAAGAGGAACCATATGCTATATGTAGTGTTGTCTTTTTTGTCTACCTCTTACCTGAGGGTTATCTGATTCAATCAAATCCAAGGCCGGCACTTAAGAATCTTGGCTTTGAAACTCCACCTGCCCTTCCTTAATGCTCTGCGTTACTGAGCATTTGCTGCTATTCAGTGTTGGACATGTTTCTTGCTTAATTGCTTAGTGTTTGGTTCTTCCTCCTTTCTCTTCCCCTTTCAAGATCCAAAAGTTAGACAAACCCCTGTACTGACATGCTAAACCATCCTCAGTAGCTTCTTCTACGTTTGCAAGGTCCATGTAGAACCTTTGAGAATCCAGTTTGTAGATGATGCAAACTTTCTTAAAGGCTTTGATTGACTTGTGGATCATTCCTCCTCCCTATCTGCTCTGGAGAGAGCTGGCCCTTCCACTCTTGTTGTGCCTTCTTCACTCCACCCTTTGGCACTGACCCCAACCTTCATGTACTGTACCTCGGCTCCATCAGAGATTCTGCATCCTGGAGCCAAGGGGTCAGGAACAATAGATGTTCATCGTATTACCCTGCTGCAGTCATCACAATTGGGTTATCCTGCCGTCAGGCGGGCCCGCAGTCGGCCTGAGTTCCAAAGTCTTGGTCTGGTGTCGGTTGCTGTCACTTCTTCCCTGACGTCAGAGCGCCAGGGGTATATGAGGCATCCAACGCCATTTTCTTCAGTCTTTCTTGCCGCACGGTGCCCGAAGCAGAAGCAGTTCGCAAGTGTCGGTCGGCCAACACCTGAGATTTTCAATTTGAATTTCAGTCTGAAGTCTTCAATAAAGCTAAGTACCCCGTTGAGGAACCTTTTCCTGCCTCAGTCCGATGTCAGAAAAAGATAACAATTGCATTTCTTTTGGGAAGCAAATACCTCATAAGGACTTCCATTCCTATTATATTCCTTGCCTAGGCCCAGACCACGACGTCATAGGTTGCCCGTTTTGTGCTAGGTTTAATAAACGAACTATCAAATGCCGTTTTGACTTCGCACAACATTACTTTGGTAGGAAATTCAATTATATCATGCCGTCGGAGCAGCCGACGACTGGCATGCATAAAAAACGCAAGGATAAGGACAGGCAGCCTAGGAGCAAGCCAGACTCCGAGGCCTCTGCTGGGCCTGTCGCCGGTTCTCCGGTTTTCAGTGAGGCGCCTACACAGCCCCTGACGACCGCAGAACTGGAACCCCATGCAGCTGTGGATTCTCAAGCGGAATCTACTAGGCCAACGCAGCCATCTTCATTAGGCCCTTCCGACACCGGAGCAGAAGTAGACCCAGGTGCAGTGGAAACACCTTCGGTTGCAGAAGGTGTCTTCAGACCGACTACACTCACCACTAAATCTTATGCTAAGCTTAAAACTCCTTTAAAACCAAAGAAGACTGTACATCAGTCTACAGTTCAAGGCCCCATGCCTAAGAAACAGATGCTTAGGTTCATAGGTTCATACTAGGCTATCTGCCCGGGGATTTACAAAAGCTTCCAGTGGATTAGTTGCTTCATACCACCCTTATGTATGGGGTACCCATTATTTATATTTATTGCCTCTGTCGGTAGCAGTGACACTGAGGTAATCCCTGGGTATATATCGTATCTCTCATTCCATTGGTCAGATTTCTCTTTGAAGACAAGGCCAGCCAGTGCTGCTCTGGGCATACCGCCATATACTTGGATTTTGTTCCACAGCATAGTGATGAATTGGATATCCCAATCTTGCCCTATTAATAGCCGTGTCGTAGTGGGGTTCAAGTCTCAGTGGCTCTGATGGATTGATCTTGATTTTTTGAATATTTTCTATATTCCCATTTGACATGTTTGACTGAATAGAGAGTTCTTTCAGTCGGCAGCATATAGACAGATTTTTTGACCTTTAATATCCTTTGAGGAGGAACTTGGCCTTCTCTCAGCTGCAAGTGTCGGGTCAGATATATTCCTAATGGGGGAAATGTACTCATCATCATGATGAGAGATGATGTAGAGTAGGGACAATGACCCTTGATCTGAATGAGAAGAAGAACTTGATATAAGGGTGGCAACAAAGGTCTTCCTAACTACTTTACTACACAGTGGGGTAATGATACAGACGTCAAATCTGGGTCCCTGCCCAGGTCCCTGATAATTCTTCTGTGCTCAGTGGATTGCCACCTATTTGCAGTAGGGGTAACCTTGTTTTTCCGAAGGGTATGACTATGCATTTTTTGGCATTTAACTTTAGCCATGCCTTCTGGCACCAGTTATCCGTTTCTGTGGACCCCTTCTGAAGGATATCTGTGTGATGTTTTCATTATGGCTTATGGCGCCCCAAGCTGCAACATCTGCAAACTTTGTCAGCCATAACCGTTTTGTGTAACCCTTTGCTGAGGCCAGACAAGAGTGGCAAGAGTGGAAGGCACTGTGGCTCCTGACTTGTGGACACTTGTGACCTGTGGGTTCTCGCACATGGCGCCAGCAACTCTGGACCCTTGTCACCTGACCCTGTGCTAGTTTGCAAATGTGATCTCAGTTGTATTGCTCGATGAGTTTTTCTAACGATTTTTCTGTGGGGTATTGTATTGTATCCTATTAAGCCTCGGCCTTATCAATGGTATGGACTGCCCTTCCTCATGGCTTATGGCATGACTGTCCTCAAAAGTCAACCAAGTTTAAAAAAGGGGACTGCTGCCCACAAAGCCAAAGTCTGCAAATTTAAGATGGCTGAAGATTTGATTACCCTAATCAGGGGTTCCCATCCCCCTCCTGATATAAGACCAAGACAAGAGGAGGATTATGCTTCCTCTGACCAGGTTTCAATTTCCTCAGATTCTTCTGAGGAACAGGATTACACTTTTCCACCTTATGAAGACTCTGATGCTGAAGACTCTATTCCCTCAGCATCTCCCCTTGAAGACTACTCCTTTGGGGAAACTTTACTTACCATGAGGGAACATTTCCACTGGGAAGGCCAGGACTACTCTGATTCTAAGAAAAGGCTCCGAGAGTTCCTTTTACTACCCCAGCACAGACCTCTTGCTATCCCTCCAGTTTTGGATATTGTGGATGATGTTTACTTAGAGTCTAGTCTAAATCCAGACTCTCTACCTCCTACTCCAGCCAAACCAGACAGATACTACAGAGTACCTGACTCACACAAATTCCTTTATAAAAGCCATGTGGCTGACCCAGAAACAATTTCCCAGGGTCCTAAGGGAGCTAAAGCTTCTATGGCTAAAAATCATGTGCCCTCTGAAAGGGATTCCAGAGCCCTAGATAGATGGAGAAAGAAAATATACACCTCAGCAACTCTGGACTTTGAGAGCATTAAATTGTCAGTTCCACATGCTGAAACATCAGCAATTCCTAATGTCTCAATTAAAACAAAAAATGAGCACACATTCTGAACGGTCTGAATTCGAGGAAATGCAGGATCTGTTGCATGCAGCTGAACAGGTGGGCAAACAAACTTTACAATGTGGATTTGATTCATTGGAAGCTTCCTGTAGCGCAGCTGTTACTGGCTCTGTCATACGTAGACATGCTTGGTTAAAAGAACAAACCCTTCCTGATCATGTTAAAGCAAAATTATCGGATGCACCTTTACAGCAGGATGTATTATTTGGTGTCAAAGCAGAAGAGGTTTTAAAGAAAATGGAGGATAAGGCAAAGTCTATGCAGACGGTCAAGGATTTTTTGCAGGTACAACCCCCTCGTTTCAGCAGAAATTGGCCAATGAAAAACTGGTCCTTTCCAGCTTCAGACAGATCACAGAGAGCCAAATACAGACGCCCAAGGGGCAGAGGTCAGTCACAAGGCCCTTACAAACCTCGCCAATGGGGTACTGCTACCCAGAAAGGAGGAGAAGACAGGCCCCAGGCTAGCAGAAGACAAACACAATGACTCAATCCTCAAACTACCAAGTAAATCTCTCCTGGCAGCTCCTTTGGGAGGAAAATTAGCATTTTTTGCAGACAACTGGCACATCATCACAAAAGACAAATGGGTTCTAGACATTGTCTCTCAAGGATACAGATTCCACTTTCATGCCTTACCAAGGATAAAAGGAATGCCAAACCTGCCACCAAATCAATGGGCAGAGGCACAAAAACAAATTACAGCTCTCATGGACATGAGAGCCATTCAACAGGTACCTACACAGGAGCAAGGACAAGGATTTTACTCAAGACTCTTTCTAGTCCCAAGAAAGGACAAAGCATGGAGACCCATTCTGGATCTTTCAATTCTGAACACCTATCTGCAAGTACCAAAATTCAAGATGCTAACACTACAACAGCTTCTTCCCATGCTGGGCAAGAATGCTTGGCTAGTAACGTTGGACCTCAAAGAGGCATAACCTGCATGTCCCTATCAGACAAAATTGCAGAAGATACCTCCGCTTCATTACAGGTTCAACGCATTATCAATTCTCTGCACTGCCCTTTGGCTTATCTACTGCACCCAGGGTCTTCACAAAATGCCTGGCACCAGTAATTGCATACTGCAGACAAAGAGGAATTCAAATATACCCATACCTGGATGACTGCCTTATTCAAGCAGAAAGCAAGGACATTCTTTTAAAGCATCTGGCATTTGTCAAACACCTTCTAAGTTGCCTAGAGTACACAGTAAACGAAAAGAAATCAAAACTAGTGCCCTCACAAAACATAATATTTCTGGGTGCCAGCTTGTGTACAACGGCCCAGATGGCTTATCTCACACCAGACAAGAAACAACAGCTGACTCAATACTTCAAAATAATGGCAGCAAAGACCCAACTCCTTGCAAGAAAAATTCTGCAGGCCTTGGGATTCATGGCATCTTGCATACTACTAATACCATTTGCAAAACTGCATATGAGGAAATTAAAATGGTACCTGAAAAGCGTATGGACTCAGCACTGCCACAGCTTGGAAACAATGATACCACTCATTCCCTGCCTTCAACAGGAGTTTCTATGGTGGGCACAGGCATGTCACCTTCTTTCTTTCTTCTAAAGGAACCTTGACGATTGGATGGGAGAAAGGAAATTCACCCCGGGGATCACGTCAGTCGCCCTGCTAGACAGGGGTCCAGGGAAGTAAATAGTGTGGGAAGAAATAGCCAGGGAATTGTTATGGCTAGGCTTGTATAGGCCCTAGGGCTGATAGCCTAGTACCAACCTATGAACCTCAACAAGGGTCAGCCTTTCACCTTACCCACAGCCGGGCAAACTATGACAACAGATGCATCGGACTATGCCTGGGGAGCACACATGGCAGGACAGTGCATTCAGGGCAAATGGACTACAGATCAGAGGCATCTGCATATCAATCAAAAAGAAATGTTAGCAGTACAGAATGCCCTAACAGCTTTCAACAACCTCTTACACCCAGGACAACTAATAATAAAGACGGACAATACCACAGTAATGTGGTACATAAACAAGCAAGGGGGCACACATTCCTACCCTCTTTGCAGGCAAGCAATGACCTTGTGGAACACTGCACTGTCTTACCAGGTTCAATTACAAGCACAATTCCTGCCAGGAAAGAAAAACACTTTGGCAGACAACCTAAGCAGAAACATCATGGATCCACACGAGTGGAAACTAGATCCACAAGTATTTGCAATGATAGCTCAAAAATGGGGACGGCCAGACATAGATCTGTTTGCAAGCCCCCAAAACTACCAACTTCAAAAATTTTGCAAAAGGACATTCCATCCACAAGCTTGGAAAGTGGACGCCCTCTCATTCAGTTGGAAAACATTAACGGTGTATGCCTTTCCTCCACTGCCTCTTCTAGCAAAGGTACTGCTGAAAGTCAGATTAGAGAGGCCACAAATGATACTTGTTGCACCAGACTGGCCACGCCAGAATTGGTATCCAATTTTAAGGAACATGGCCCACGACCCGCCATGGATTTTACCACAAATTCCTCACCTGCTCACCCAGCAAGACAATCAGATTCTACATAGCCAGCTCAAGACTTTAAACCTGGCTGCATGGCAAATTACCTAAACAACCAGCCAACACCTCTATCCAAAGCAGTTATGGATGTCATTCTGGAGGCCAGGAGGCCCAACACCAGGAAAACCTATTCAGACAAATGGAGAAGATTTTGCGTCTGGAACCAGGCTAAAGGCCAAAATCCCCTTGATCCAAAGATTCCTCAGATTCTACAATATTTAACTAAGATGTTGCACAAAGGTCTTTCCTTTTCATCTATTAAGATCCATGCCTCAGCAATTTCAGCTCATTACAACACGGATCCTCCTTTATTCTCACATCCACTCCTAACACAGTACCTCAGAGGGCTAAGAACATAAGACCGCCAAGGAGAGCACCAACACCTACTTGGGATCTCAACTTTGTTCTGGAAAAGCTTACACTGCCGCCCTTTGAACCAGCTTTTTCAGCTGATTTAAAATTTCTTTCATGGAAAACTGCCCTGCTACTTGCAATAACCTCAGCTAGAAGAGTCTCGGAGCTACAGGCACTAATGGCAGTGGAGCCTTTCCTCATTTTTCATCAAGACAGAGTCTCTCTACGAACTAACCCTTCCTTTATGCCAAAGGTGTTATCCAGTGTGGCCCTAAACCAAACCATTCATTTGCCCACATTTTTCCCAAATCCCCAGAACAAAGGAGAAAGACTCCTGCACTCTTTGGACATTCACAGGCAATTATGTTACTACTTGGATAAAACTAAGGCTTTCAGAAATTCTGACCAGCTCTTTGTAGCCTATGCTACAGGATCACAAGGAAAAGCTATCTCAAAACAGACCATTTCTAAATGGATAGGGCATTGCATGCGTTTCTGCTACACACATCATGGGAAACCGGTACCTGCTAACATTAGGTCCCACTCCACCAGGGCTACAGCTACATCAGCAGCCTTTCTCAGGGGAGTGCCAACCAAGGATATTCTGGAAGCTGCAACTTGGAGTTCAGTGCACACCTTCACCAAACACTATCACTTACCTCTATATTCTAAAACTAGAGCTGGTTTTGCCACTGCAGTTTTGCAGGGCCTACTAGCTCCTTCTAACCCTGTTTAACTCCACCTCCCATCCTTAGCTTTGGGATTCAACCCAAGTGTGATGACTGCAGCAGGGTAACACGATGAACATAGTACAGTTTTGTACCTACCATAAATGTAGATGTTCGAGTGATGTTCATCGTGCATACAGCTGCAGTAATCACAGATGGGTTCTCTGCCGTCAGGCGGGTCCTCGGTCGGCCGAATTCCAAAGTCTAGGTCCGGCGTCGGTTGCCGTCGCCTTCTTTCCTGACGTCAGTGCGACAGGGGTATATAAGACACAGCCGACGCCATTTTCTTCAGTCTTTTTTGCCGCGCGGTGCCCGAAGCAGAAGCAGTTCGCAAGTGCCGGTCGGCCAGCTCCTGAAATTACGAAAATTTGGAAACCGAAGTCTTCTGTAAAGCTAAGTACCCCGTTGGGGAAACTTTTCTTGCCTCAGACCGATGTCAGACAAAGTTAACAATTGTATTTCTTGTGGGAAGCAAATACCGCATAAGGGTGATGACTGCAGCAGGGTAACACGATGAACATAGTACAGTTTTGTCACCCTGCTGCAGTCCAGGTTACCCACCCTCCATCCCCTCTGAACTAGCTGAACTTATCTATACCAGTCTATCCTATTCAACCTCTGTGGTGTATTTGCTTGTGCCTAAAGGTATTGTTTTATTTTTATCTAGCTATATATATATATATATATATATATATATATATATATATATTGCCTACCTATTGGGGGCACCTGACATCTGGGGCAAGAAAAACTGAAGAAAATGGCGTCTGATGCCTCTTATATACCCCTGGCACTCTGACGTCAGGGAAGAAGCAACAGTAAACGATGCCGGACCAAGACTTTGGAACTCAGGCAGACTGCGGGACCGCCTTACGGCAGGATAACCCAAGTGTGATGACTGCAGCAGGGTGAACACTCGAACATCTACATTTATGGTAGGTACAAAACTGTACTATGTTCTTCATTTTTCACTGTTGAAGTCATCACATTTGGGTTATCCTGCCAGGGGTAGCCCTCAGTCGGCCCGAATACCAGAGGCTTAGTATTTCTGTGTCGGTTGCTGTCGCTCCAGGACTGACGTCAGGTTGTCAGTTGTATAAAATCAGGCAGCCGACGCCATTACCCCAGTCTTTCTTGCCGAGTAGTCCAAAGCAGAAGCAGTTCCCACAAGTGCCGGTCAGCCGCTACCTGAGTTTTCGTTTCCGAATTGAAATTGATGTCTAGCTAAGTACCCCGTAGGGGATCCTTTTTTCTTGCTCTAACCGATGTCAGAAAAAGTTAACAATTGTCTCGCCTGTGGAAAGCAAATACCACACAGAGACTTCCATTCTTACTGCATCACCTGGTTAGGCCCAGACCACGATATCACTCGCTGTCACGTTTGTGCTTTGTTCAATGCCAAAACTATACATCGTCGGGCCCTTATTGTAGCTAGATATTTTTGCTCTCAGTCCTCGAATTCCGATATGGCTTCAGTAAGCTATCCGACTACCGATCTTCTGAAAAAATGTAAGGATATAGACAGAGACGGACCGCACAGGTCCAAAACTGCTGACGACTCTTCCGCTAAGCTAGTCGTCAGTTCTCCAGTCTTCAGTGAGGTGCTTTTGCAGCTACTGATGCCCGCTTCTGTGGATTCACAGGCCGCTACCGACACCCTTTCAGAGTCCAGTATGCCGTGAGACTCTTCTTCGACTAAGGATCCTGTGGATGTCTCTACCTTGGATTGGTTCGGAGGCACTGAGCAGGCACTAGCTTCCGAGGAAGTACTTTGCACTACTGATACTTGACAGACAGACAACTTCTATCGCATCTTCAGTTCTTTCGAAAACTACTGAGATGTTCTTCCTGTTTCACTGTTGCAGTCCTCACATTTGGGTTATCTGCTTGCCCTCAGTCGGCCTGATTAACAAAGTCATGGGTCCTTCGTCGGTTGCTGTCCCTTCTTCCATGACGTCAGGTCGTCAGGGGTATAAAACATGCAGCTGACGCTATTACATCAGTCTTTCTTGCCGTGCAGTGCCGGAAGCAGAAGCAGTTCGCAAGCACCGGTCGGCCAACTCCTGAAATTTTCGTTTTTGAGTTTTAGAACCAAAGTCTTCAACTAAAAGCGAAGTACCCCATTGGGGAAACTTTTTCTTGCTCTAAACCGATGTCAGTAAAAGTAAATAATTGCATTACTTGTGGAAAGCAAATACCTCATAAAGATTTTCATTCATACTGTATTCCTTGCCTAGGCCCTAACCACAACGTAACTCACTGTCGGTTTTGTGCCTTATTTATACCACGAACTATCCGTCGTCCGTATATTTTCGCTTCTATTTTGGTGCTCTGTTCAATTATCCTGTTATGTCTTCAGTAACCCATCCGACTACCGACATTCTGAAAAAATGCAAAGATAAAGACAGAGACAGGCCATCTAGGTCCAAAGCTGCTAACGATGCTTCTCCTAAGCCAGTCGCCAGTACTCAGTGAGGCACTTTCGCAGCCCCTGATACCCGCTACTTCAGATTCGCAGGCCTCTACTGAGACCCATTCGGAGTCTGATATGCTGCAAAATGCTTCATCTGTGGAACCTGCAGATGTTCATCGTGTTTCACTGTTGCAGTCATTACACTTGGGTTATCTTGCTGGCAGGCGACCCGCAGTCGGCCCGAGTTCCAAAGTCTTGGTCGGATAGCCAGGGGCCTGTGCTGAAACAATAAAAGGAAATCTCTGAGCCTTTTCTTGGATTCTGAGTAATCCTGGCTCTCCCAATGGAAATGCTCCCACGTGGTGTGCAGGGCTTCCCCAAAAGAATAATCCTCAGGCGGTGAGGCTGAAGGAATGGACTCTTCAGCATCAGAGTCCTCATAGGGAAGGAGAGAATAGCCCTGATCAGAAGAAGAATCAGAGGAAATGGAAACCTGATCAGAGGAATCATAATCAGTGTCTTGCCTAGGCCTTTTGTCAGGAGGGGGATGGGAGCCCCTGATTAAAGTAATAAGGTCTTCGGCCATTTTAAGCATCTGTTTCTTTGGCATGGATGACTGTTCTGGAGAATGCTGCACTTGTTTCCTTGTCTTTAATGATGTTTTTGACTTTGCCTTTGCTGCTGTAGTAGCCTTAATTGTAAGCTGTGAAGGTCTGAAGACACCCTCAGAAGCCGGTGCCTGCTCAGCGGCTCCGGACCCATCTGAGGTTATAGTTTCCGTAGGCCCAATACCTTGAGTTTTCACAGGCCTTGGGGCCTCCACGTGGCTGTCTGTTACGGCCTGTGGCTCTGAGGTAGTGGGTGTCAGGGGCTGCGAAAGTGCCTCACTGAGAACCGGCAAACCGGCAACTGGCCTAGAAGAGGCTTTGTCGTTTTTCTTTGTCTTTGCGTTTTTTTTATACATTGCTTCGGGCACCGCGTGGCAAGAAAGACTGAAGAAAATGGTGTCGGTTGCAACTTTTATACCCCTGGTGCACTGACGTCAGGGAAGAGGCGACAGCAACCGACGCCAGACCAAGACTTTGGAACTTGGGCCGACTGCGGGTTGCCTGCCAGCAGGGTAACCCAAGTGTAATGACTGCAACAGTGAATACACTCGAACATCTACATTTATGGTAGGTACACAACTGTACTATGTCTCTAACTTTGATGGGTCCGGAGCCGCTGTGCAGGCACCGGCGTTTGAGGGTGTATTCAGGCCTACTGACTTGCGTATTAAACCGACGCCATCTTCTTCAAGGCCTAAAACTCGAACCATGCCTAGAAAACTGACGCCCAGACCGCATGGTCAGGCCTCTGTGCCTAAAAAACAAATGATAAGAATGACTGAAGACCTTATTACTTTAATCAGGGGAAGCCAGCCTTCCCCCTCTAAGAGACCTAGGACTGAGTTTGCTTATGATGCTTCTGACCGTGATTTTGAATTTTCTGTTTCCTCTGATGACCAGGATTTACCCTTATCTACCTATGAGGGTTCTGATGCTGAGGACTCTCTTCCCTCGGTTTCCCACCCAGAGAATTTTTCTTTTCTTGTGAAACCTTGCCTACTCTCAGGTATCCTTTTCATTAGGAAAGTCAGGATTTCTCTGATTCTAAAAAGAGGCTTAGGGATTTCTTACTCCTGCCCCAGCACAGGCCTTTAGCCATACCTCTTGTACTAGACATTGTTGATGATGCCTTTTCAGAGTCTAGCTTTACCCCTGACTTCTCTACCTCCTGATCCCAGAAAACCTGATAGATATTACGGGGTCCCTGACTCTCTCAAGTTCCTTTTTAAAAACCTTACTGCGGATCCTGAGACCATTTCACAGGGACCCAAGGGCATTAAAGCTACTACTGCCAAAAATCCTACCCCCTCTGATAGAGATTCCAGGGCACTGGATAGATGGGGTAAGAAGGTATACAATTCTGCAACTTTGGCTATTAGGGCCTTAAACTGCCAGTTTCATATGTTAAAGTATCAGCAGCATATTATTGGATAGCTTAAACAGAAAATTATGTTGATTCCTGATTGTGTTGAAAGTAAGGATTTACTGCAGTCAGCTGAACAAGCTAGAAAACATACTTTGCAATGCGGTTTTGATTCACTTGAGGCATCTTGCAGGGCTACTGTAACTGGGTCTGTACTTAGAGGGCATGCTTGGCTTAAGGAGCAATCCTTGCCAGATCATGTTAAAGCAAAATTACTGGATGCTCCCTTAAACCAGAACCGCCTGTTTGGCAACAAGGCAGAAGAAGTTCTTAAAATGATGGAAGAAAAGGCTAAATCTATGCAAACTGTTAAAGATTTTTTTACAAGTACAACCTCCAAGGTTTAGTAGGCATTGGCCTTCCAAGAATTGGTCCTTTCCTGCCTCTTCCAGACCTTCTCAGTCCAAACCCAGATCCAGCAGAGCTCCCAGGCTTCAGTCCCAGGGTACGCACAGGACTAAGCAGTGGGGAGCCTGCACTTCCAAATCTGGGAGTAATAAAACTCCCCCCTTTGGTAAACTGTCTCAATGACTTAATTTATAACTTCCAAGCACATCTCAACTGACTGCCCTTTGGGGGGAAAGATTGCTCTTCATGCAAAGAACTGGGAACTCATTACCCAGGACAAATGGGTTTTAAATATAGTGTCCCAGGGATACAGATTTCACTTCCACACGTTACCAACACCAAGTGGGTGGCCAGATCTACCCCCAAACCAGTGGGCAGAGGCCCAAAAGCAAGTACTTTCTCTCTTAAGCATGGGGGCTATTCAGTTGGTACCAGAAAAGGAAAAGGGACAAGGTTTCTACTCGATACTTTTCCTGATACCCAGAAAGGACAATTCATGGCATCCTGTCCTGGACCTGTCTACTCTATACACCTTTTCCAAAATTCAAGATGTTGACTGTTCACCAGTTGCTCCCTATGCTAGGCAAAGACGCCTGGCTGGCAACACTAGATTTAAAGGAAGCATACCTGCACATCCCTATCAGGGAATCTTGCAGAAGATACTTGCACTTCAAAGCAGGCTATACACACTATCAGTTCTCTGCACTGCCCTTTGGCTTATCTGCTGCACCCAGGGTATTCACAAATTGTCTAGCTCCAGTCATTGCATTTTGCAGGCAAAGAAATATTCAAATATACCCATATCTGGACAATTGTCTAATTCACGCAGAAGGCCAGGACATACTTTTGCATCATCTGGCTTTTGTACAAAGGGTGCTAACTTGTCTGGGGTACACCGTAAACGAAAAGAAATCACACCTGGTACCCTGTCAACAAATTATATTCCTGGGAGCAAGCTTGAATACAACTTCCCAGATGGCTTTCCTCACGCCAGAGAAACAAATTAATTTGACAACCTACTTCAAACAAGTGGCCACAAAAACCCTGCTTACCTGCAAGGCAAATACTACAAGCATTAGGGTTCATGGCCTTCTGCATTCTTCTAATTCCATATGCAAGACTGCATATGAGGAAACTACAATGGTATCTAAAAAGCCTATGGTGTCAACATTCTCAGGATCTAGAAGCAATGATTCCTATCTTACCTTGCCTACGCTTAGAGTTCATTTGGTGGGCAGAGGTCTGCCACCAAAACAAGGGACTACCATTCACACTACCCCCTGCCACCCAAACCCTAACAACAGACTCATCAGACTATGCATGGGGGGGCTCACCCAACAGGGAAATGCATTCAGGGCAAATGTAACTCAAGTCAAATACACCTGCATATCAATAAAAAAGAAATGTTAGCTGTACAGAATTCTCTGACAGCCTTCAAGAACCACATTTTTCCAGGGCAATTAATGGTAAAGACGGACAACACCACTGTTATGTGGTACATAAACAAGCAGGGAGGTACACATTCTTACCCCTTCTGCAGACTAGCCATGGCATTGTGGAACACAGCCCTGAGCTACCAAGTGCATCTACAAGCTCAATTCCTGCCAGGAAAACTAAACACATTGGCAGACGAACTAAGCAGAAACCTCATGGACCAACACGAGTGAAAACTGGAACCAAGTGTTTTCAACATGTCGACAAGCAAATAGGGGAGCCCAGATATAGACCTATTTGCCTCCCCCCAGAACTATCAGTTGGAAAAATTTTGCACAAGGACTCCCCACAAACAAGCTTGGAAAGTGAATGCTCTGTCCTCCTCTGCCTCTGCTCTCCAAAGTACTACTAAAGATCAAACAAGACAAACCAAGGACAGTTTTGATTGCACCAGACTGGTACCCCCTCTTGCGCATGGCACCTGCCTCAGACTCCTACCCTGTTGTCTCAGCAGGAGAACCAGATTCTGCACCCTCAGCTTCACACACTTAACCTAGTAGCCTGGCTAATTAGCTAAACTCTCCTTTACCATCCCTCAGTAAACCAGTGATGGATATCATTTTAGAGGCAAGGAGGCCTAGTACTAGAAAATCTTATGCTGAAAAATGGAAAAGATTCTGTGCCTGGAACCAGTCTCAAGGGATGAGCACAGCAGTGCCCAGTTTACCTCAGATTTTGCAATACTTAACTGAGAATCTGAAGTAGGATATTCATTTGTCTGCAACCTGTGGGTTATGGATCCGATATCGGATCCGAACCGGCATGGTTTTCCAGCTATGGATCCAAGTTCTCAGCTCCTCCCCTCACCCATAATGCCCTGCTCTACCCTCATGACCTCAGATCTCGTTTGCCGCGCTGGTGACTGGATTTGGGTACATAGCTCTCAGCTAAGTGGTATTTTATTACTTGTAAAATCAGAAAATTTTTGGTTCTTTGAGTAATTCTGTGAAAGTTTAGGTTTCCTTTCTGAAAAGTTTAATTAAGTAAGAGTGTGTGTTGGGCCTGTGTGTCTTTTTGTTTTAAGTTACTTTTAGTAGCTTTTAGTAGTTTATAGATTATGGCTGATCAGCCTAAATCTATTTTTCAAAATGCTCAGTGTGGCCATAAGCTCTCACCGCTGATGGCCACACTCGGGGTTGAACACCTCACATCTGGTTGTTCCATTTGTGCAGGGTTCAAGAGGTCAAGCTGGTCTTGGCGGGTCTTTACCGCCAGACTCGGCCCTCCCTCGCCTCTCCTTCGGGAACACGGTTGTTCCCCCCTCCTGCTCCTGGGACTCAACCTCCCGCTTCTGGAGAGGAGAGGATGCGGGCCGAGACCTCTGTTTCGCCCCGCCAGCCGGCTTCTCCCGGCTCGTTGTCGGGGTCTCCTCCTTCTCGGCTCCGGTCCCCTGTGTGCTTTCACCGGGTCCTGAGGAGGAGGAGACCCGAGGCTATCGAGGAGGCACTCCAGGCCTACCTCCTTTCTGATGCTGATCTGGACGGATGATGAGAAGGTTCATCCAGGCCCAGATGCAGATGGGAGTGTTTGCCTTTCTCCGACCCGCCATCCGGGTTGGAGCAGCTGAGCCGAGCAGCCTCGAGCCTGGATCCGAGCGGATCCGGGGATCAGTGCTCGCCGGCGCCGTCTGTGTCGGGATCCCAACGCCGCCCGTCCACTCTTTGGATCGAGGCGATTGTCGGATCCTTTGGTGAGGCTCCCTTCGGCTTTTGATGTAGTGGAGAGGGCTCTGTTGAGGGTCTCCGGACCCGCACTTGTTCCGGCTCCGTCCAGCTCCTCTGCACTGGGCCAGGCTTCCACCATCCGGCCCTGGGACAGCCCGCTCTGTGCAAGTTGCTCCTATGGAGCAAATTGGTGCTGCGAGACTCCTCTGACAGCCCCCAGAGGATGTCCTCGCAAATACGCGCAAAGGAGGCACATTGACTCCAGTCTCTTACAGAAGACACGGACTTGGAGGAAGGGAAGGCTCCCACGGTCACCCGAGGATGTCTCCTTTGGAGACATCATGGAAATGCTCCGTATAAGGGGGGTGGTCTGCCCCAAGTCTTCCTCGGACGAGTCCGTGTTCTTGGAGGCATTTGAAACCTCTTGGGTGTCCCCTGCCGACCCCTGGTGGACCTTATTACCACCAGGGCGTGGAAGGAACCGGACACCGTGGAGCCAATTCCCAAAAGACCGGATAGGATCCTTAGTCCGCCATCCGGGCCCATTGGAGTAAGGCCTCCGTAGATGCCATGTTGACGGCGGCCACAAAGAGGGAACTGGCTCAGGAGAGTCCTCAGTCCACCCACCGAGCAAGGAGTCTCGGATGATGGACCGCTTGGGGAAGCGGATGTTCAGTTCGACCTTCTCGGTAAGGGCTGAACTGTTTGCATGTCATTAGGATGCAGCGAGATCTTATTAAGAATACGCTGCATCCCCTGAGTCCATTTCGGAGGAGGACAGAGTTCTGCACTCCACCCGTATGACCACTCTTAGGTCAGTTACAAATACTTCTATGCGGCTACTCTCCCATGCAGGGACAGGACTGGTCACTGGACGTCAGGCCTGGCTCCGTTTTTCTGAGCCCTTCAAAGCGCCTTTGATGGTTCTGCTCTGTTTGGCAAGACCGTTAAAGTCATGAGACGCGTTGACCCAGAGGACGGGAAGACGCTGTCTGCCGCCGGAATCCGCTTCTGCACCCCAGAGGCCCTATTCTAGGAACCAAAAGGGTCAGAAGAAGATGTGGTTCCGAAGTCGCAGCAGTCCCAGCCTGCTCGGACAACCAGTCCTTCCGTGGCAGAGGAGGACAGGGAGGACGCTGCCCTAGAGGCAGAGGGGCTCCCAGAAACGGTCCAGGAACCTTTCTCTGAACGGCCCGCAGCAACCCTGAGGGGTTGCCCGACTGCTCTACTCTGGAGGCAGTCAGGACGTTGGGCACCTAGCGGCATGGGAGTCCATAACATCGGACCGCTGGGTTCTCCAAATCATATCCAGGGATATCGCATTCCTTTCCTTCACCTTCCAAAGTTGAAGTCCTCCCAGACGCCCCACCCGGTCAACGGAGGCCGCTTTGGCAGAAATTGGCCATTTGCTAAAGAAAAGAGCCATCCAGCCGTTCCCCAGACCAGATCGGATCAGGGTTCTACTCCAGATTCTTTTAGTGCCAAAAGACGGGGAACTAAGACCAATCCTAGACCTCTCTCTTGAATCTGGCAGTCCCCAAAGAAAAATTCAATGGTCACTCTGCAATCTATTCTCCCCTTCTGGGAGAAAATCACTGGATGTGCTCGATAGATCTCAAGGACTACCACATCCTGATGGACAGGCGCCCAGGAGGTTTCTCCGCTCGGCTGGGAGCCAGTCACTACCAGTTCGGGTCCTTCCCTTTGGTCTCACCACAGCCCCCAGGGTGTTCACCAAAGTATTAGCAGTGGTAGCGGCCCACCTGAGGCTTCAGGGGTGCAGGTCTTTCCTACTTGGACGACTGGCTTACCGCTTACCCAACAAGGCATCTACTTCTATTGGCGAGACTCCTTTCTCCATCTTGCTCCCTTTCTGGGCATCACAATAAATACAAAAAGTCCAACCTGCAGCTCTTAGATTTTATAGGGGCCAGGCTAGACACAAGGAGTTTACGAGCCTTCCTCACTGCGGACAGAGTTCTAAATCTGCAGCTCCAGGTGCGGGCCATTCTCCATTCAAGTTCTGTTCCAGCGGAGTTGGTCCTGAGGGCTCTAGGGTCCATGGCATCGGCTATAGCACTTCTTCCTCTTGCCAGGCTCAATGCGCATTCTACAGTGGGCGCCTCTTAGTACAGTGGTCATACCTTGCTCTCCCATGCATCATCCCATAGCGATCAGCAAGGCTTGCAAGCGGTCCCTCTTGTGGTGGCTCCACTCCCGGATCTCCACCCTCTCGCCACGGTGACCACGGACGCCCCGCCTCGGGTGGGGCACTTTGCGGCCGGACCCAAGGCACGTGGAACGATTCAGAGACCTTACTGCATATCAATGTTCTAGAGATGAGAGCAGTGCTCTTAGCGTTGCTAGCACTTCAGGACTTTCTTCCCTTGGGAACAATTGCGATTCAATCGGACAACATGTCTGTTGTCTGGTACATCAACAAGCAAGGGGAACAAGGTCTTACCCTCTTTGTCGAGAGGCCATGAGAGTTTGGGAATGGGCAATCTCCACCAATCGCTTTCTAATAGCAACGCATTCCGGTCGGTCCAACATCCTAGCGGACAAGCTCAGTCGCACCATTCTGACCCCAGTGGTCTCTCAATTGTCAAGTAGCGCATATTCGCACGGTGGGGAACCCTTCATGCGATCTTTTGCTTCTCCCTCAAACACCAAGTGCGACAGTTTTTTCTCTAATACATCCTCCCGGAGGTACCCCAAGAGACGCTCTGGTGCATGCTTGGCCACCCGGTCTTCTGTATGCCTATCCACCCTTGCCTCTGATGCTCAAGTTCTTCAGAAAGCCTCTCGGGTGGGTTGCAGAATGATTCTCATTGCTCCATTCTGGCCTCGACAGATCTGGTTCCCCTTCCTAAGGTCTCACTCGTGAATCCTCCTTGGATTCTAGATCCCATTCCGGATCTGATATCCCATCCATCCTGCATTCCTCCTCCGAATCTGGACAACCTGAAGCTGACCGCTTGGCTGCTCCAGTTCCACTCTTGATAAGGACTCGGTATTTCTTCACCGTAAAGGCAATTTTGGTGGCGGCTCATAAACCATCCACTAGAAAGGTTTACAAGCAAATGGAAACGTTTCTCTTTGTGGGCGGAGCGGCAAGGCCTGAATCCCTTCACGGTTCCTCCCTTTAGTGCTTGACTTTCTAACCACTCTCTTTAACGATGGTGCCAGCAGTTCCACAGTCAAAGTACAACTGGCGGCAATTTCTCACTATCACATTGGCCATGACTCTAATCCTCTTATGTCAGCCAAATTGTGTAAAATTTTTCTTAAAGGTACTTTTCTTCTCAGGGCCCCTATAAAACAAGCAGTTCCTCCTTGGGACCTTTCTCTGGTCCTACAGGCCTTGACCGCCCCTCCTTTCGAGCCAGCGGCTCTGGTGGATCTCAAATTCTTGTCCTACAAGACAGCCTTTTGGTAGCCATTACATCAGCCAAGAGAGTTTCTGAACTTCAAGCATTATCAGCTAAACCTCCTTACTTGGTATTTCATCCGGACTGTCTCCCTCAGGACCAACCCGTCCTTTCTTCCTAAAATCGCTTCTGAAGCAAACATCAATCAATCCATTAACCTCCCTGTTTTCTTCCTAAATATGAAAACAAAGGTGAATATAAGCTACATTCACTAGATGTTCACAGGCAACTTAGATTTTATCTGAACAGGACAGCTGGTCATAGGCAATCCGACCAGCTGTTTATTTCCTTTGCAAAATTCAATTTGGGCAAGCCAATCTCTAAAGTTTCTCTGTCCCGCTGGATTTCACAGTGCATTTTATTGGCTTATCAAGCTTCAGGAAGGCCCGCACCGGAGGGTGTTCATGCCCATTCAACCCGGTCAGTATCTACCTCCGCAGCCTTCCAGGCTAGGATTCCTCTAGATGATATTTGTGCAGCAGCCACGGGCTTCATCTCATACTTATTTCCCACTATAAGTTGGATCTTGCATCTAGGGGTAGAGCATCCTTTGGCTCCGCGGTGCTCCGGAATATCCTTCCATGATGGCCGCCCAAGACTCAGGTAGCTGGGGACTCTGTCCCACAGGTTGCAGACAAATGAATATCCTACTTCAGATTTAGAAGTTATGTACTCACCATAACGTTCCATGTGAGTAGGTGTATTCATTTGTCTGCAACCATCCCGCCCTCCTATCCCGCTGGCCTATCAGTTTCCTGCATATTCTATGTTACCCTTTTTAGGGTATTGTTGCTTTGGCAAACTCGATCTGAGGTCATGAGGGTAGAGCAGGGCATTATGGGTGAGGGGAGGAGCTGAGAGCTTGGATCCATAGCTGGAAAACCATGCCGGTTCGGATCCGATATCGGATCCATAACCCACAGGTTGCAGACAAATGAATACACCTACTCAGATGGAACGTTATGGTGAGTACATAACTTCTAATTCTTCACAAGGGCCTCTTTTTCTCCTCCATCAAAATTCACGCCTCGGCTATTTCAGGTCATTGTAACACAGAACGTCCCCTCTTCTCTCAGCCACTGCTTAAGCAGTTACTCAGAGGGGCCAACAATTTGCAACCACCCAGGAGAGCTCCAACTCCAGCCTGGGACCTTAACTTTGTATTGGAGAAACTCACTCTTCCTCTTTTTGAGCCAGCTGCTACTGCAGATTAAACATTCCTTTCTTGGAAAACAGCTTTCCTTTTAGCAATCACTTCAGCAAGAAGGGTATCTGAATTACAGGCCCTTATGGCAATGGAGCCTTTCATCATCTTTCATGCGGACAGGGTGTCCCTCAGGACCAGTCGCACCTTCATGCCCAAGGTGGTATCCAGTGTGGCCCGTAATCAGTCCTTTCATTTGCCCGCCTTCTTTCCTAATCCACAGAATAAAGGGGAATGGATACTGCACTCTTTAGATGTGCACAGACAACTTGGATTCTACTTGGACAGGACTAAACCTCAAAGGAAATCTGAACAGCTGCTGGTGGCATTTGCTGCAGGGGCAGAGGGGAAGGCTATTTCAAAGCAAACGATTTCCAAATGGATAGGCCATTGCATTCATTTCTGCTACAAGCACCATGAAAAACCTATCCCACAGGGAATTGGACCCCAGTCAACCAGGGCTACATCTACCTCTTCAGCCTTTCTCAGAGGCGTCACTACCAGGGACATCCTAGAAGCTGCTACCTGGAGTTCTGTACATACTTTCACCAAGCATTACCATCTGCCAATTTTCTCTAAATCCAGAGCTGGCTTTGCCACTGCAGTCTTGCAGGGCCTTATAGCTGGTCCTAATGCTATCTAAATTCCTCCTCCCATCCTTAGCTTTGGGAATCTACCCAAATGTGATGACTGCAACAGTGAAACACGAAGAACATAGTACAGTTGTGTACACTTACCACAAATGTAGATGTTCGAGTGTGTTCACTGTTGCAGTCCTGGTTACCCTCCCTCCAGCCCCCTTACTTTTTTTGGCTATACCTCTACTCTCCTTTACTATGCTCAAAAGCATTTTGGTGTATTTGCTTTTTTGTTGGAGATATATCCTTGTTTATTTATAGATTTATTTGCTTCCCATTAGGGGGACACCTGACATCTGGGTCAAGAAAAACTGATGTAATGGCATCGGCTGCATGTTTTATACCCCTGACGACCTGACGTCATGGGAAAAGGGACAGCAAATTTGCTTCCCATTAGGGGGACACCTGACATCTGGGTCAAGAAAAACTGATGTAATGGCATCGGCTGCATGTTTTATACCCCTGACGACCTGACGTCACGGGAAAAGGGACAGCAAATTTGCTTCCCATTAGGGGGATACCTGACATCTGGGTCAAGAAAAACTGATGTAATGACATCGGCTGCATGTTTTATATCCCTGATGACCTGACGTCACGGGAAAAGGGACAGCAACCGACGCAGGACCCAAAACTTTGTTAATCAGGTCGACTGAGGGCTCCTGCAAGCAGATAACCTGAATGTGATGACTGCAACAGTGAATACACTCGAACATCTACATTTATGGTAAGTGTACACAATTGTACTTTTCTAAGGCCCAGAGTACGAACTACACCCAAAACACCAATGACCCACACTCCGGCACCTGCTTCCTTGCCTCAGTTTCAAATGCTTCAAATGGCGGAAGACCTTATTATGCTTATTAGGGGAAGCCAGGCTACCCATTCCAAGATTTGTCCCCAGTATTTTTATCTGAACAGGAGTCTGATGACTCTGATGCCTCTGAATATAAAGACATGCAACCCTTCTCTGCTTATGAGGATTCTGATGCAGAGGAATCCATTCCTTCGCCTCTCCACCTGAGGATTTTTCATTTGGGGAAGCCCTTCATACTTTAAGGGAGCATTTCCAATGGGAATGTCAAGACTATCCTCAGTCAAAAAAAGAGAGTCGTGGGAATTCTTAGATTTACCACACCACAGACCTTTGGCCATTCCTCCTGTCCTGGATGATGTTTTTATGGAATCCAGTTTGACTCCTGACACCCTTCTTCCTGCTCCCAGGAAACCTGACAGGTACTACAGAGTCCCTGACTCTCACAAATTCCTTTTCAAAAATCCTACTGCTGACCCAGAGGTCATCTCTCAAGGACCTAAAGAAATTAAAGCAACCTCAGCTAAGAATCCCACCCCTCAGACAGGGATTCCCAAGCTTTAGACAGATGGTGTAAAGTATACACCTCTGCTACTCTTGCTATTAGAGCATTAAATTGTCAGTTCCACATGCTGAAATATCAGCAGCATATCATGGAACTCCTCAAACAAAAAGCATCTTCCTTTCCTGCTTGTGCAAAAAATAAAGAATTACAAGAGCTTATGCATTCTGCAAGTCAAGTTACTAAGCACACCTTACAATGTGGCTTTGACGCCCTAGAAGCATCTTGCAGGGCAGCAGTCACTGGTTCTGTCCTTAGATGGCATGCTTGGCTTAAGGAACAGACCTTGCCAGACCATGTCAAATCCAAATTATTGGGCGCACCATTGAACAAAGACAATTTATTTGGCACCAAGGCAGAAGAGGTCTTAAAAAAGATGGAAGAAAAAGCTAAATCTATGCAGACAGTTAAACTTCTTACAGATCCAGCCTTCGAGGTTCAGTAGGCATTGCCCCTCCAAGCACTGGTCCTTTCCTGTCCCCTCCAGGCCAGCTCAGCCCAGACGTACGGGAAGCAGACCCCCCCCCCCCCCAAGACAGCAGCCCCAGGGAATGCAGAGATCTAAGCAATGGAGTTCCTGCTCTTCAAAAACGGAGTGCAAAGCCGCCCCCTTATGGTAAAAACTCACAATGACTTTATACCTCCACCCCTTACCTCTGCCCACCTGATGTGCCCCTAGGAGGAAAGCTTTCCTTCCATGCAAACAACTGGGCCTCTATTACCAATGACAGATGGGTCTTCAACATAGGGTCCCAGTGATACAAATTTTATTTCCACACACTGCCAACCCCAAAAGGGTTCCCAGATGTTCTTCATGTTTCTCTGTTGCAATCATTACATTTGGGTAATCTGCTGGCAGGTTGCCCTCAGTTGGCTTGAATTCCAAAGTCTTGGGTCCTGCATCGGTTGCTGTCTTCTCTTCCATGACATCAGGGGAATAAAACATGCAACCTTTCGCCTTTTTCTTTAGTCTTTCTTGCCGCATGGTTTCTGAAGCAGAAGCATTTCGCAAGTGCCGGTCGGCCGACTAGTGAAATATTCGAGTTTGAGTTTCAGAACCAAAGTCTTCACTAAGGCTAAGTACCCTGTTGGGGAAACGTTTTTCTTGCTTTTTACCAATGTCAGAAAAAGTTAATAATTGTATTACTTGTGGGAAGCAGATACCTCATAAGGATTTCCATTTATACTGTATTCCTTGCCTAGGCCCTGATCACAACGTGCCTGGCTGTCGGTTTTGTGCTAGATTTAACCAACGCACTATTAAGCATCGGTATATTTTTGCATCAAAGTATTTAGGAAACAAATATAAATACCCAGAAATGTCATCGGATAGCAATACGACTGCCAGAGTACATAAAAAACGCAAAGAAAAGGACAGAGAAAGGCAGTCGAGATCCAAAACCGACGATGAAACTTCTCCTAAGCCAGTCGCCGGTTCGCCGGTACTCAGTGAGGCGCCCTGGTACCCGCTACCTTCGAGTCGTAGGCCTCTACTGACACCTATGTGGAGTCCGGCATGCTGCTAGATACTCAAGGTATTGGACCGACGGATGTATCTCCCTCGGATGGGTCTGGAGCCGCTGAGCAGGCACCGGCTTCTGAGGGTGTATTCAGACCTCAACATTTGTATATCAAACCGACAGCTGCAAAACCATAGACAAAAGCAACTTCTAAAACTAAAAAACTGATGCATGAGCCACATGCACAGGCCTCTATGCCTAAAAAACAGATGATCAAAATGGCTGAAGACCTTATTACCTTGATCAGGGGTACCCATCTCCCTCCAGATAAGAGGCTTAGGCAAGACACTGATTATGACTCTTCAGATCAGGTTTCTATTTCTTCTGATTCCTCTTCTGATCAGGAATTCTCTATACCTCCCTATGAGGATTTAAATGCTGAGGAGTCTATTCCATCTGCATCTCCTCCTGAGGATTATTCATTTGGAGAAACCTTGCATACTTTGAGGGAGCATTTCCACTGGGAGAGTCAAGACTTTTCAGAATCAAAAAAGAGGCTCAGGGATTTCCTTCTTCTCCCTCAGCACAAGCCTTTAGCCATTCCCCCTGTTTTAGACATTGTGGATGATGCGTTTTCGGAGTCAAGCTTGACCCCTGACTCCTTACCTCCGGCTCCCAGTAAGCCTGACAGATATTACAGGATGTCCTTCAAGGATGCATCTGCAGTCCTTACAAATGGGTAGTCCTGTCGTCAGGCAGCCCTTCGGTCGGCCGGATTCCAAAGTCTGGGTCTGGCTTCGGCTGGTGTCGCGCTTCACCCGACGTCATAGCTGCAGTTCTTCGGGTATAAAGGCATCAGCCGGCGCCATTTTCCTCAGTCTTTCTTGCCGCGTGGCCAAGCAGAAGCTGTTCGCAAGTGCCGGTCGGTCAGAACCAGAGATTACTACTACCGAATACTACTTGAGGACTTCTAAAAGCTAAGTACCCTGTTGGGGACTCTTTCTTGCCTCAGCCGATGTCAGAAAAAGTGAATAACTGTTTAACTTGTGGGAAACAAATACCTCATAAAGATTTCCACTCTTACTGCTTACCTTGTTTAGGCCCAGACCACGACGTAGCAGCTTGTCTAGCCTGTGCTTCTTTTAACCGACGGACGCTTAGACGTCGGTCGGAATTTGCAGAACAGTTTTTCGGCTCTGATTTTGCTTATATCATGCCGTCGGATCCTCCGACTTCACAAATAACCAAAAAACGCAGGGAAAAGGACCGACACTCGCAGTCCGCGGTTTCGGCCGAAACCACGGTTAAGCCAACCACAAGTGTCTCGGTTTCGGCTGAAACCGAGCAAGCGGTTCTTCCCCCAGCCGAAAACATGCCTTCTACCGAGGCCTCTTCTAACCTGGTGGAATCTGCTTCTGAAATCCAACCTGCAGTTGCGGTTTCTCAGGAATATCAGACACTATTCCCTTGGATATTTCAACCCCTGCACGTGGAGCTGCTAGGCCTCCTGCAGCCATGTCTTTTAAGGCCTTTGCCAGGGCTAAAGCAGCTAAAGCTTCAAAAACTGTGCCTGTCAAGCCCCCCTCTCACAGGCCCAGCACCAGTTCCCATATGCTTTCTTTGGCAGAGGATCTCATTTCTTTAATTCGTGGATCCCAGCCTCATCCAGACAGGACCACTCATCCACCTCAAGAGAAGAGGCCTAGAGCAGAGCCCCCAGAGCCAGTATCCACAGATGATTCCTCTGATGACTCAGAACATACAGACCCTCCTGAGGCTCCTTATTCCCCTTACGAAGACTCTGATGCTGAAGAGTCCATTCCTTCAGCCTCTCCACCTGAGGAATTTTCCTTTGGGGAAACCTTGCATGCTATGAGGGAACAATTTCAGTGGCAGGGCCAAGATTTCTCAGACTCCAGAAAAAGGCTTAGAACCTTTCTACATTTGCCACAGCATTGGCCTTTAGCTATACCTCCAGTTCTTTCTGTTGTAGATGATGCATTTAATGATGCTTGCACTGCTCCTGATTCATTACCTCCGGCCCCTACAGGGTCCCGGACACTCATCACCATTTATACAAGGCTCCTTTTGCAGATCCAGAGACTATCTCCCAGGGCCCTAAGGCTGTAACAACTACATCTGCTAAAAACCCCCTCCCCTCTGAAAGGGAATCCAGGTCCTTAGAGAGATGGGGTAAAAAAGTTTACACTTCTGCTACTCTGTCAGCTAGGGCTTTGAACTGTCAATTTCATATGATTCAATATCAAGAGTTTATGCTAGACCAGTTAACTAAAAAGCTGTCCTCTGAAGAATCTTTAGATAAGAAATATGTTCAGGAAATGGTACATAACATACAGCAGGTTAGTAACCATTCTTTAAAATGTGGCTATGATGCACTGGAGGCTTCCTTTAGATCAGCCATGACTGGCACAGTTATCAGGAGACATGCATGGTTGAAAGAGCAGGCATTACCAGACCATGTCAAATCAAAGCTTTTAGATGCACCCATGGACAAAGTCAATTTATTTGGTTCTCCTGCACAGCAGGTTCTGAAAAGATGGAAGAGAAGGCGAAATCTGTACAAACAGTGAAAGATTTCTTACAGGTTCAACCTCCAAGGTTTAGCAGGAACTGGCCCTCCAAGAATTGGTCCTTTCCGGACTCCTCTAAGACACAGAGAGGCAGGAATAGGCGTTCAAGAGGCAGAAACCAATCCAGGGGTGCCTACAGGGGACGCCAGTGGCAGGGTAACAACCAGCGAGGCACAGACGCAGCCACCACCACTACAACAACACAATCACGGTGACTTGGCTGTGGCACCGCCTACCAGGGAACAACTGGAAGCACCCTTAGGCGGAAAGCTAACCTTATTTTCAAAGAACTGGCATTGCATCACAAGGGAAAAATGGATTTTGCAAACTATACACCAAGGTTACAGGTTCCATTTCCATACTCTACCAGGAAAGAGAGGAATGCCAAACCTACCACCTACTCAGAGGGCAGAAGCTTTAAAGCAAATATCTCAATTATTAAGAATGAGAGCTGTGGAAAAGGTGCCATCTATGGAACAAGGAAAGGGATTTTACTCCAGACTCTTCCTGGTACCAAGAAAAGAGAGCAAATGGAGGCCTATTCTCGACCTGTCCGCTTTAAACACATTCCTCATTGTTCCAAAATTCAAAATGCTGACCTTACAGCAGCTTCTTCCCATGCTGGGCAAGGAGTCTTGGCTGGTAACTCTAGATCTCAAGGAGGCATACCTGCACTTCCCCATACGACCAAATTGCAGAAGATACCTCAGATTTCTTGCAGGATCAGAGCATTATCAATTCTCAGCATTGCCCTTTGGCTTATCTACTGCGCCCAGAGTGTTCACGAAATGCCTGGCATCAGTAATTGCTCATTGCAGACTTCAGGGAATCCAAATTTACCCCTACCTGGACGACTGCCTGATACAAGCGGACAACAAAAGCAAGCTAACAGAAGACTTACAAAGAGTCATTTACCTGCTGCAAGCCCTGGGATATACAGTCAATATGAAAAAGTCAAGGCTGATTCCATCCCAAAGAATAACCTTTCTGGGTGCAGAGCTGGACACATCAAAACAAATGGCATTCCTAACTGCAGAAAAGAAAGAGCAACTACCTCTCTACTTCTTGGCATTAACAAAGCAGAACCATCTAACTGCAAGCCCTAGGTTTCATGTCATCCTGCATAATTCTGGTCCCTCATGCCAGACTGCATATGAGAAAGCTACAGTGGTACCTAAAGAATTTGCGGTCTCAACACAAGCACAGCCTAGAAACCATAATTCCAATAATCCCATGCCTGAAGCAAGAGTTCCTATGGTGGGCTCAGGCCTGTCAATCAAACACAGGATTGCCCTTCTGCAACAGTCAACCAAGCCAAACCATCACGACAGACGCATCAGACCTCGGTTGGGGAGCACACATGCTGGACAAGTGCATGCAAGGCTTATGGACTCAAGACCAGCTGCGCCTGCACATAAATCTAAAGGAAATGCTGGCAGTAAAATTGGCAATCCAGTCATTCAGACCATTTCTCCAAGAAGGTCAGTTGATGATAAGGACAGACAACACCACAGTTATGTGGTACATCAACAAACAGGGAGGCACACATTCATACCCTCTATGCCAGCTGGCACTGGACCTATGGGATGTGGCTCTGAGCTACAACATTCAGTTACAAGCAATTTTTGTACCGGGAAAAGAAAACATTCTAGCAGACATATTAAGCAGAACTACCACGGATGCCCACGAATGGATGCTGCATCCGGACATCTTCAAAGCCATCACAAGAGAATGGGGATTACCACAAATAGACTTATTTGCATCCCCACTCAATCAACAGCTAAAGAAATTCTGCACAAGGACGTACCACCCACTTGCTTGGAAGGTGGACTTCCTATCTTTCAATTGGAAAAACCTGACAGCATACGCATTCCCACCACTTCCTTTGATGCACAAGGTGCTTTTGAAGATCAAAGAGGAACGTCCAAGGATCATTCTGATAGCTCCAGACTGGCCAAGGCAACATTGGTACCCATTACTGAGGAGCATGTCTCGGGAACAAATATGGGCACTACCCCTGATCCCATTGCTGTTAACACAGAACAACTACAACATCCTGCATCCAAACCTGAAAACTCTGCAGCTAACTGCCTGGAACATTACATAAGAACAATTAACCCAAATTTATCCCAAAGGGTTAAAGACATAATCCTTGAGGCTCGTAGACCTTCAACAAGAAAGAATTATGCAGCAAAATGGAAAAGATATCTCATTTGGAGTACTGCAAAGGAGAAGATGTGGCACTGGTAAACATAGCCAACATCCTGGAGTACTTGGCAGAGCTCTTCCATACAGGCCTGTCCTATTCTTCCATCAAGATACATGCATCAGCTATTTCAGCAGAATACAGCTTGGATCCTTCTGTCTTCTCACATCCTCTGCTCAGGCAGTTTCTGAGAGGAATTAAAAATGTAAAACCTCCCAGGAAACCACCATTGCCAGCATGGGACTTGAACTTTGTGCTAGAAAAATTGACACTTCCCCTTTCAACCAGCAGCAACAGCAGAATTACAATACTTATCCTGGAAGACTGCTTTCCTGCTGGCAATCACCTCAGCAAGAAGGGTCTCTGAACTACAGGCATTAATGGCAGTGCAACCCTTCCTGATCTTCCATCAAGATAGTGTCCATGAGAACAAATCCTACATTTATGCCTAAGGTGGTATCCAGAGTGTCTTTAAATCAGGCTATCCACCTACCTACATTCTTCCCCAACCCACAGAACAGGGAGAAAGACTGTTGCATACCTTGGATGTACATAGACAATTACGCTACTACCTGGACAGGACCAAGTCCAATAGAATAACTGACCAGCTTCTGGTAGCATATGCAACAGGAAAGGAAGGAAAACCAATTTCAAAACAGACAATCTCCAAATGGATAGGAAATTGCATTAGATTTTGTTACTCCTACCATGGAAAGAAAACTCCAGAGAACATCAGGCCTCACTCCACAAGGGCTACAGCCACTACCACAGCTTTCTTACGAGGAGTGGCTACCAAGGACATTATAGAGGCTGCTACTTGGACCTCCGTGCATACATTTGCCAAGCATTACAATTTACATTTATACTCTAGATCCCGAGCAGGTTTTGCCACTGCTGTTTTGCAAGGGATCCTAACTACACCATAAGCTCTCCTTTTTCCTCCTCCCCTAGTTTAGCTATGGTATTCTACCCATTTGTAAGGACTGTAGATGCATCCTTGAAGGACATAGTACAGTTTTGTACCTACCATAAATGTAGATGTCCGATAGGAATGCATCTGCAGTCAGGATTACCCACCCACCTTCCCCTCTGTGGTACTCCTAGGGTATTTTCCATCCTTCAGCTAGCTTGGGGGGGATCTATTATGGTGTATTTGTTTGTATATATGTACATACATGCTTATTTTATGTGTTTGCTCTCTACTATTTGGAAACATTGGCATTTATCCAAATTTAGCATCCAAGAGGGCACCTGGCATCTGGGGCAAGAAACACTGAGGAAAATGGCGTCGGCTGATGCCTTTATACCCGAAGAACTGCAGCTATGACATCGGGTGAAGCGCGACACCAGCCTAAGCCAGACCCAGACTTTGGAATCCGGCCAACGAAGGGCTGCCTGACGACAGGACTACCCATTTGTAAGGACTGCAGATGCATTCCTATCGGACATCTACATTTATGGTAGGTACAAAACTGTACTGTCCCTGACTCTCATAAATTTTTATTTAGAAACCCTGCTGCTGATCCTGAAACTATTTCACAGGGTCCAAAGGGAGTTAAGGCCTCAACAGCAAAAATTCCTACCCCCTCTGACAGAGATTCAAGGGCACTAGACAGATGGGGAAAAAAGGTTTATACATCTGCAACCTTGGCAATCAGGGCCTTAAACTGTCAATTTCATATGCTTAAGTACCAACAACATGTTATGGGATTGCTGAAACAGAAAATGATGTTGATTTCAGAATGTGCAGAAAATAAAGAATTGCAGGAATTATTGCATGCAGCTGAACAAGTTGGAAAGCATACTTTGCAATGTAGATGTTCATCGTGCATACAGCTGCAGTAATCACAGATGGGTTTTCAGCCGTCAGGCGGTCCCTCGGTCGGCCGAATTCCAAAGTCTTGGTCCGGCGTCGGTTGTCGTCGCTTACTCTTCTGACGTCAGGAAGGCCAGAGTATATAAGACACAGCTGACGCCATGTTCTTCAGTCTTTTTTGCCGCGCGGTGCCCGAAGCAGAAGCAGTTCGCAAGTGCCGGTCGGCCAGCTCCTGATTTACGAAAATATTTGGAACGAAGTCTTCATTAAAGCTAAGTACCCGTTGAAACTTTTCTTGCCTCAGACCGATGTCAGAAAAAGTTAATAATTGTATTTCTTGTGGGAAGCAAATACCGCATAAGGATTTCCATTCCCTTTGCATACCTTGTTTGGGCCCAGACCACGACGTCTCGGGCTGTCGTTTTTGCGCTACCTTCAATAAACGCACTATCAAGCGTCGGGCGGAGTTCGCCCAACACTTTTTTGGTAGAGCTTTTGACTATAAAATGTCGTCGGACACTCCGACTACCGTTTTATCCAAAAAATGCAAGGAAAAGGACCGACACGCGAGGCCCGCGGTCTCCACCGACACCACGTCGAAACAGGCTACACGTGATCCGGTTCTCAGCGAGACGCCTTTGCAGTCCCTGACTACCGACGACACTCCTTTGGCGGTGTCTTCTGTACCCAAGACCGCTGGGTCATCGGCCCTTTCCCAGACTACAACCGAAGCCCCGGCTTATGTCGAGCCTACTAATGTGGACAGATCCACCTCCACCCATGGTGTATTTAGGCCTTCATCTTCTTTTTCTATTAAGGCCTTTACTAAATCCAAAGCAGCCAGGCATCACACTAGGCCTGCTGCTCAAGGCCCATCTCCTGGACCCATGCCTAAGAAACAGATGCTTAAAATGGCTGAGGATCTAATAACTCTCATCAGAGGTTCTCAGCCCCTCCTGACAAGAGACCCAGAGTGGAGGAAGAATCCCCCTCTTCTGATCAGGGATCCATTTTATCAGAGCATTCTGATGCAGAGGAACACTCTTACTCCCCTTTTGAGGATTCGGATACAGAACAGTCCATTCCTTCTGTATCCCCCCTGAGGATTTTTCTTTTGGGGAAACCTTGCACACCTTGAGGGAACACTTCCATTGGGAAGGCCAAGACTTTTCAGATTTCAAGAAAAGACTTAGGGAATTTCTTTGGTTACCTCAGCACAGACCTCTGGCTATACCCCTGTTTTGGAGGTACTGGATGATGTCTATTCGGAGGCTTGTCTTAATCCTGATTCTCTGCCTCCTGCACCAGTAAAGCCTGATAGATATTACAGAGTACCCAGTTCTCACCAATTTCTTTACAAAGGCCATAATGCTGACCCTGAAACCATTTCACAAGGCCCTAAGGGATTAAAGGCCACCACTGCCAAGAATCCACTTCCTGCAGAAAGGGAATCTAGATCTCTAGAAAGGTGGGGTAAGAAGGTATATACCTCGCCACCCTAGCCATGAGGGCCTTAAACTGTCAGTTTCATATGATTAAATATCAACAGTTCCTGTTATCACAATTGAAAAACAAAATGTCTCAACCTGAACAACCAGATTTAAAAGAGTTACAGGATATGATGCATAGTGCGGAACAAGTGGGTAAACACTCCTTACAATGTGGTTATGATGCCCTAGAGGCCTCCAGTAAAGCGGCTGCTACAGGATCAGTCATTCGCAGACATGCCTGGCTTAGGGAACAAAATTTGCCTGATCATGTGAAAGCTAAACTTCTTGATGCTCCTTTACAAAAGGATGTACTATTTGGTACTAATGCTGAGGATATACTACGAAAAATGGAAGAAAAAGCCAAATCTATGCAAACTGTCAAAGCTTTCTTACAGGTCCAGCCACCACGATTTAGCAGGAATTGGCCTTCAAAAAACTGGTCTTTTCCAGCCACTGACAAGCCCCAAAGAGGTAGATACAGATGCACAAGGGGCAGAGGGCAGTCACAAGGATCATATAGAGGCCGACAATGGCAATCTCCAGCACCAAGAGGTGGTGAAGACAGTGCACAACAATACAGGAAGCAAACCCAATGACTCATTTCCATGCCAAGCAAGTCTCAGCTGGCAGCACCTTTGGGAGGGAAACTAGCATTATTTGCAAACAATTGGCATGTTGTCACAACAGACAAATGGATTCTGGACATTATAAACAGAGGCTACAAATTTCAATTTCACACTCTTCCAAAAATGAGAGGCATGCCAAACCTACCACAAAATCAAAGGGTAGAGGCACAACTGCAAATTTCAAAGCTCCTAAACATGAGAGCTATACAAAAGGTACCTACGCACCAACAAGGTCAAGGTTTTTATTCAAGACTCTTCCTGGTACCAAGAAAAGGAACCGACTGGAGACCCATTCTGGACTTATCCATCCTAAACACATTTCTACTGCACCAAAATTCAAGATGCTCACATTACAGCAACTTCTTCCCATGCTGGGCAAGGAGTTTTGGCTGGTAACATTGGACCTCAAGGAGGCATACCTGCATGTCCCAATCAGACAAAGCTGCAGAAGATACCTCAGATTTCTTGCAGGTTCAATCCACTATCAATTCTCTGCATTGCCCTTTGGCTTATCTACTGCGCCCAGAGTATTCACAAAGTGCCTGGCATCAGTGATTGCCTATTGCAGACTTCAAGGGATACAAATTTACCCTTATCTGGACGACTGCCTGATCCAAGCGGACAGCAAAGAAAATACTACTGGAACATCTGGCATATGTGACACGGTTACTGCTTTCTCTGGGATACACCATCAACAAGGAGAAATCAAGGCTAACACCATCTCAGAAAATAACCTTCCTGGGTGCCAGCTTGGACACAAACACCCAGATGGCATACCTTACGTCAGAAAAACAAGGGCAATTATCTCAGTACTACAAAACACTAGCAAAAAGTACCAGGCTTACTGCAAGGAAAATCCTGCAGGCTCTGGGATTCATGGCATCTTGCATTCTTCTAATCCCTTGTGCAAAGCTGCATATGAGGAAACTTCAGTGGTACCTAAAAAATGTATGGTCTCAACACAGTCACAGCTTGGAAGCAATTATGCCAATAATTCCATGTCTGCAAAAGGAATTTCTATGGTGGGCCCAAGCATGTCAAGTAAACACAGGCCTTCCATTCTGCAAGCCTCAAGCAAAACAAGTCATAACCACAGACGCCTCAGATTACGCCTGGGGGGGCGCACATGAAGGACAGGTGCATTCAGGGCAGATGGTCCCAAAAGGAAAAGCACCTTCACATCAATCAAAAAGAAATGCTAGCAGTAATAAATGCAATTACAGCTTTCAAGGACTTCCTGCATCCAGGACAATTACTGATAAGAACAGACAACACCACAGTAATGTGGTACATAAACAAACAAGGAGGAACACACTCATACCCCTTGTGCAGACTAGCCATGACTCTTTGGAACTTGGCTCTGGAAAGACAAATCGAACTTCAAGCACAGTACTTGCCAGGACTGGAAAACACACTGGCAGACACTCTGAGCAGGAATATGACAGATCCACACGAATGGAAGCTGCATCCACAGGTGTTTACGGAGATAATCCAAGCGTGGGGGAGGCCAGACATAGATCTTTTGCCTCCCACAGGAACCATCAATTGAAAAAGTTTTGTTCAAGGACCTTCCATCCAAAGGCCTGGAAAGTGGACGCCCTTTCATTCAGTTGGGGAACATGGACAGTTTATGCATTCCCACCTCTGCCTCTTCTGCCCAAGGTGCTTTTGAAAGCAAGAACAGACAAACCGAGGATGATACTGATTGCTCCAGACTGGCCAAGGCAACACTGGTATCCACTCCTGAGGAGCCTAACACATACTCCTCCCTGGTCCCTGCCTCTAATACCTCTTCTGCTGACGCAGAACAGCTACAAAACCCTTCACAGTCAGCTGAAAACACTCAACCTCGCTGCGTGGAAAATTCCTTAACACCACATCAGACTCTACTCTCCAAGGAGGTGCAGGATGTCATTTTGGAGGCCAGAAGACCATCTACAAGAAAAGCTTACTCCGCAAAATGGAAGCGGTTTTGCTGCTGGAATGAGAAAAGAAGACAGGACCCTAGAAAATTGAACTTGCCTCAGGTTTTACAGTACCTAGCTGAACTGCTGAACAGTGGACTTTCATTTTCTTCCATTAAAATACACGCCTCAGCCATTTCTGCAGAATTCAACACGGATCCTCCTTTATTCTCTCACCCTCTCTGACGGCAGTTCCTCAGAGGGGCTAAGAATATAAGACCTCCAAGGAAGCTACCAATACCAGCCTGGGACCCTAATTACATACTAGAAAAATTAACATTGCCTCCCTTTGAACCTGCTGCCTCAACAGATCTGCAATATTTGTCCTGGAAAACAGCTTTCCTTCTGGCCATCACTTCAGCTCGTAGGGTTTCTGAACTACAGGCCCTCATGGCGGTGCAGCCCTTCCTCATCTTCCATCAGGATAGGATTTCCCTTCGTACTAATCCATCTTTTATGCCAAAAGTGGTATCCAGGGTAGCCTTAAACCAAGCCATACACCTACCTACCTTTTATCCTAACCCTCAAAACAAAGGGGAAAGGCTGCTTCACTCTTTAGGCATCCATAGGCAGCTACGTTATTATTTGGACAGAACAAAGTCCTTCAGGAAATCAGAACAACTTTTTGTGTCCTATGCCGTAGGGGCTCAAGGGAAACCAGTTACCAAACAGACCATTTCCAAGTGGATTGGCCACTGCATACGATTTGGTTACTCCTATCATGGGAAATCTGTCCCTACTGGTATCAGATCTCACTCCACCAGGGCCACAGCCACCTCTACAGCCTTCCTCAGAGGTGTGCCTACTAAGGATATTTTGGAGGCAGCCACTTGGAGTTCTGTACATACCTTCACAAAACACTACCACCTGCCCTTATACTCCAGAACAAGAGCAGGCTTCGCCACTGCTGTTTTGCAGGGCATTCTGGCTCAACCCAGTTCCTCATAGTACCTACCACCCTATGCATAGCTTTGGGACTCTACCCATCTGTGATTACTGCAGCTGTATGCACGATGAACATAGTACAGTTTTGTACCTACCATAAATGTAGATGTTCGAGTGCTAATACAGCTGCAGTACAGGTTTCCCTCCCTCCTTCCCCTCTTGGTTAGGGCATGGGGCCTAACAACCTCTTCATACCTCCTGCCTGGGTTATCCTGTTATGTTTTATTTGCTTGCTTACACTGATTTTGCATTACATTGCATTGCTTGCATATGTGGATAAGCTTTACTTATGTATTGCCTTCCTTTTGGGGGCACCTGACATCTGGGGCAAGAAAGACTGAAGAACATGGCGTCGGCTGTGTCTTATATACTCTGGCCTTCCTGACGTCAGAAGAGTAAGCGACGACAACCGACGCCGGACCAAGACTTTGGAATTCGGCCGACCGAGGGACCGCCTGACGGCTGAAAACCCATCTGTGATTACTGCAGCTGTATTAGCACTCGAACATCTACATTTATGGAAGGTACAAAACTGTACTTTTTGATTCCTTAGAGGCCTCCTGCAGGGCCGCAGTTACTGGATCTGTGATTAGGAGGCATGCCTGGTTAAAGGAACAAAATTTGCCTGATCATGTTAACGCTAAATTGTTAGATGCACCTTTACAGCATGATTCTCTGTTTGGTATTAAGGCAGAAGAGGTTTTAAAGAAAATGGAAGACAAAGCTAAATCTATGCAAACTGTTAAAGACTTCTTACAAGTGCAGCCACCAAGATTCAGTAGACACTGGCCTACAAACAGTTGGTCCTTTCCTGTGTCAGACAGAGCTCAAATGGGCAAATCCAGATTCCCTAAGGGTTCCAGATACCAGGCGCAAGACTCATACAGGTCAAAGCAGTGGGGGCACTTCCACCTCCAAATCTGGAGGAGATAAAGCGCAAACCTACAGAAAGCAATCCCAATTACTTCCCTCTGCCTACACCAAGCACTTATCTTTTGGCAGCACCCATGGGAGAAAATTAGCACTTTTTGCTCAAAATTGGCAGTTAATAATCCAGGACAAGTGGGTACTAAACATAGTATCACAGGGATACAGATTCCATTTCCACACTCTGCCAGTAGCAAATGGTTGGCCAGATCTGCCAAAAAATCAATGGGCAGAGGCACAGAAACAGGTTACGTCCCTCATGGATATGGGGGCCATTCAGACAGTACCAGAACAGGAAAAAGGACAAGGTTTCTACTCAGGACTGTTCTTGGTACCCAGAAAGGACAAGGCCTGGCGGCCAATACTGGATTTATCGATTTTAAGCACATACCTGGACATTCCAAAATTCAAAATGCTGACTTTGCAGCAGCTTCTGCCCATGCTGGGCAAGAATGCTTGGCTGATGACTTTAGACTTAAAAGAGGCATACCTGCATGTCCCAATAAGACAATAGTGCAGAAGATACCTCAGATTCAAGGCTGGCTTAATGCACTCTGCACTGCCCTTTGCTTATCTACTGCGCCCAGGGTCTTTACAAAGTGCCTGGCACCAGTAATTGCATTTTGCAGACAAAGAAGTATACAAATATATCCTTACTTGGACGACGGTCTTATTCAAGCAGAGAACAAGGACACTCCTCTTCAACACCTGGCGTTTGTGAAAAGGCTTCTAACATGCCTAGGGTACACAATAAACAAAAAGAAATCACAACTCTCGAACCCTCTTGAACGATAACATTCCTGGGTGCAAGCTTGGATACAACTGCCCAGTTGACTTACCTCATGCCAGACAAGCAAAGGCAACTGACTGCTTACTTCAAACTGATGGCAACAAAAACCCAGTCTTCTGCAAGGCAGATTCTGCATGCTCTGGGCTTCATGGCATCCTGCATTCTACTAATTCCATATGCAAGACTGCATATGAGGAAACTTCAATGGTACCTAAAAAGTTTATGGAGTCAACATTCACACAGTCTGGAAACAATGATTCCTCTCATTCCCTGCCTACAACAGGAGTTTCTATGGTGGGCAAAGGCATGTGATTTTAAGGATTTTCTTCTGATTTTTTGTTAAGTTTTACTGCTTTGCCGCCTACTTTTTGGCATTTTCCGGCTTGCTAAAGTTTATATCTGTAACAGTAACAGTACTTGGAACACATCTAGAGCCTGTTTACTGCATTTCCTGTGTTGCACTTATTTTAAAATCGTTTTTTTCTCTAAAAACTGCATTTTACCTGATTTTGGCCTAGCACTCAAGTGTGGGGTCATTTATTGCACTGTTGTGATTATTTTGCTGCTTGTGTATCTCTGCTACCTTTAAACTACAACAAAAGAAAAAAAAAAACAAAAACATCTTGCATTTTTCCCACTTTCTGAAAGTTAAGAAAGTTCAGTTACAGATTTGCTGTTCTGAACTGTTTGGAAGTTTCTAGAAGGCCAGTGCTTGCTTGGGCTAAAGGGAAGTCTCTGTGTTCACCAGTGGGAGTGGTTAACACTGAACAGCCTGCCTGTCCCTGGAGGAGTGGTTATTACCTAGAAGCTGTAGTTTTATTGGCCATTTTGGGTCAATTCTAAACTCCTTGATCTCTCTCTCTTAAAACCCTACAACTCTCTTCTTGCGCGGTTTTGCGCACTGAGCAGCGTCGAGCAGTGCCGCCTAAACAGGTTTAAACTATTCCAGGCAAAGTCTGCTCTTCACTTTTTCCCTTAGAACTGTTCAAACTCTCAAAGTAATCGCTCTATTTTCTTTCTAAAGCCCTGCACTTGCTCAGCTCTTATAAGGAAACACTAACTAACTAAAGCACTACACCCTTCTTGACTTCTCATAAGTATTAGACTCCCAATTGGTCCTTCCTGATCAAGTGAAAAATCAGTTCCCTTCCCTAATCTGATCAGTAAAAAAAAACAGTTCCCTATACTAATCTGGTATGTCCAAGGGTCAGTTTCAAGGTTACTCTCCAGTCCAGCTGGTGAATCTGGGAATTTTGAGGCAATGTTACAATTGCCTTATGTACACAGACAACCCTCTCCTCCTTCCAACAAACTCTAATACATGTGAGAGATGCAGTTACACAGCCAAACTGGAGGCAGAGCTCTCTCAACCCAAGACTGGCACAGTCATTCAGGAGAAAAAGGTAACCACCCACACCACAAACCCAGTCTCACACAGACCTATTGCATCTGCATACCCAACACATAAACAAACAAAAACATACTCGGAGGCTCTAAATAAAAGTCTGCCTAAACAGCAAAGACCTCCTAAGCAGATATCCAAGCAACAGCCACCCCTCAACAATACCCACAAATGACATATCTCACAAAATCAGTGTGCCTCAGTCATAGCCCATAAGGCCAAACAACACACCAAATACACTTGTTATAGGGGACTCTATTGTCCGGCACACTGACTTCCCACTCACCAGACTGAACAAGGAAAAGGTCACTGTAAGCTGCCTGTCTGGTGCCAGGATCCGCCACATAATGCAGGCACTCAAGTCACTCCAAAGCAAGTACAAGTATGACTCCATCATTGTCCATGCTGGTGTGAATGACCTGAGATGTACCTCCCTGGACTACATAAAAAGAGACATAGAGGAGCTCTCTGACCATGTAGCCCAGGCTGGTATGTCCCTGATCTTGAGTAGCATCTTGCCCTCACCAAGAATGATGCCACAGTATAAAGACAAAATGATCAGTTTCAGCAATTGGCTTAAAGTATTGGTGTCATTCAAAGGGGATCCAGTGTCTGTCAGCCTGGGATGACATGCTCGACAAGCCACGTTGCTTCGCTAGGGATGGCTTGCACCTGTCACCCTTAGGCTTTCGTATACTGGCCAAGGCTCTTGCCGCCCCCATAGTGCCTTTTTTAGGCAAGGCTCAAAGGACAAACCCACCTCCATAGACAACCCAAAGATAAAAAAACTAAAGGTAATGCTACTCAATGCCAGAAGTCTAAACCTCAAGATGCACGCACTAGAGACTCTCCTCAGTATGGAGAAAATCGATGTCTGTGCAGTAACAGAAACCTGGTTCAAGGCTCCTGAGAGCACCCCAGCACTAGCAGGTTATAACTCATACCATGAGTTTCAGCCCCAAAACTCGGACCGAAGCACAAAAGGAGGGGGAGTATCTATATTCATCAAAGATACCTACACCTCCAGGTTAGTGGCACTACACGAAGCATCGGAAACCATCCATGTGCAACTAACAGCGGGCAAAACTGCCTTTCAGTTTGTAGCCTGCTACAGAACACCCTCCCTATTACAGGAACCCCACTTGGCATTCCTGAGAACACTGGAGAATATGAAGGTCTCTCCAAACACTATGTTATTGGGCAACTTCAACTACCCAAACATTGACTGGGAAAACTACTCAAGCCCAAACACCCTCGCCCAACGGTTCCTTGAATTTATAAACTCTAACGCAATGGAACAACTGGTCACCACTCCCACAAGAGGAAACAACATATTGGACCTGGTCATCACCAACATGGGGACTCTATGTTCCACACCAGAGGTAAACCCCTCATTGGTAAGATCAGACCATAAACAAATTTCCATGGACATCCATATCCCATCCCCACCCCCAGCCAAGGAAATCACTGTAAAGAATTTCTCAAAAGCCAACTTTGCACTTCTCAAGACTTAGGTGGAATCCTTCAAAGTCCCTGGGCCAGAAGATAATACAGCCCAATCCGCAGAATCCTTTACAAATGCATTCTATGAGCACCTGCAGGAATGCATGGATCGTTCTATCTCAAATAAAACCAAGACTCACTCCTCCAAAAACAGGAGACTGGTCTGGTGGACCCCGGCCATAAATAAGCTATACAACAGAAGGAGGAAGCTACTACATGACAGAGCAAAATCCCAAAAAGGGAAGGCATCTCTGATCAGTATTAGCAAGAAACTTCGATCCCTCATAAAATCATCAAAGGCCAGTTTTGAAAGAAAAATTGCCCTAGACACTAAAGATAATCACAAGGCCTTCTTTAGTTATGTCAGAAACATGGGCGGAAACTCCCAGATATGCTCTGAATTGTTGCATAACGGTACACAATATACCGATCCTACAGACATAGCCCAACATCCTGGCAGACAGATTCAGTGCAAACCCCCCCCCCCCCCCAAAGGAGCAAACGCCTATCCCAACTGAATGTAACCTCCCTGACATCACAGATGCACAGGTGAAAGCTGCCCTCTCCAAAGCAAAAAACACAGCATCTATGGGACCGGACGGTGTCTTACACGAGCTCCAAGAAGAAGTGAACCCTCAAATTAAGTCACTGTTCAAACTTAGCCTTACTACAAAATATGTACCCAAAGAATGGCGTACAGCTGCAGTGGTCCCACTCCACAAAGGTGGTGCCACAACGGACCTTGGAAACTATCACCCCATAAGCCTGACTAGTCTGGTCTGTAAAGCTATGGAGTGTATTATCATGGAACTCATAAACAAAGACATTGGGAGCCTCCAGACACTGGACCCTACCCAATTCGGCTTTGTTAAGGGCAGATCTTGCCTCTTAAACCTAGTTGATTTCTTTGAAACAGTTACCAAAGCCATAGATGAGGGCAAGGTAGTCCACACAGCCTACCTGGACCTCGCAAAAGCCTTCGGCACAATACCCCACTCGGGCATCATAAATAAGCTTACCAGCTTAAATATCAACCCCTATATCACAAGATGGGCTGCAAACTGGCTCAGAGATAAAACCCACATGGTCAGAATCGCAGGTGCCATGTCCGAATCCAAACCAGTTACAAGTGGCGTCCCACAGGGCTCAGTTCTGGGACCTCTCTTGTTCGGTATATACTTCTCTGAGGTTCAGGCTAACATGGGGGGATTATGGCTGACAAAGTTCGCAGATGACTGTAAACTGGGGGCCATAATCGAATCTCCAGCTGACACAAGCATCCTCCAAAAGAGTCTCACAGAGATGGATGCTTGTTGCCAGAGCCACGGCCTCAAGCTAAATGCTAAAAAGTGCATAGTCATCCCCTTTGGGAAAAACAAGGTGCCCACAAATTACCACATAGGTGGTAATCCATCAAGTACGGAAGAAGTAATTAGAGATTTGGGGACCAACGTAGATAGTAATCTCTCCTTTGATAATCACGTTGCCAAAGTGGTTAGAAAGACCTTCTATATAGCCCACCTTATCACGAAAGGGTTCGCATCTAGATCAAGAGAGGTCATTGTGCCCCTCTACTCGTCACTCATCAGGCCCATAATTTAATACAATGCCCCTTTTGGGATGTACCTTGCCCGACGTCTGCAGCAACTGGAGAGACCCCAAAAGTACCAACCAAGAGGATCATGGGCTACAAACAGATGGTCCTATGCAGCTCGACTAAAGAAACTCCAGCTCTACTCAGTTGCTTACCGCCTACTCAGAGGCGATCTATGCCTGACGTACAAAGCCATGTCAAACCCAGAATTAATGGACATGCTCCACCTCAAAAAATCCAAGTCCCTTAGAGCTACACGCTCCAGGGACCTAAACCTTAGCACAAAAATAAATAGGACATGCTGGAGGGACAGATTCATTTCTCAGAGGCTCCCCTCACTCTGGAATAGAATCCCAATTCATGTTAGACATAGCCCCTCGCTGACCCTCTTCAAGTGAAATTTGGACACGTGGATGGGAAATCGCAAATTCACCCCTGGGATCTCTCCTGTGTCCCTGCTAGACAGAGGCACAGTAAACTAATCTGAAAAGGGTACCTTCTGTGACCTACTTTACAGAGGCACAGTAGGCTAATCTAATAGGGAGGCGGAAGCCAAATACACTCTGGCTAGGCTTATAAATGCCCTAGGGCAGATAGCCTAGTATCTACCTATGAACCTATGTCACCAAAACATGGGACTGCCCTTCACTCTACCACCTGCCAGCCAAACCTTAACAACAGACGCATCAGATTATGCCTGGGGGGCCCACATGGCAGGAAGATGCATTCAGGGCTTATGGACACCAAAACAAATGCATCTACATATCAACCAGAAAGAGATGCTAGCTGTTCAAAATTCCCTAACAGCCGTCAAGGACTTACTTCATTCAGGACAACTACTGATAAAGACGGACAACACCACAGTTATGTGGTATATAAACAAGCAAGGGGGCACACACTCATACCCCCTTTGCAGATTAGCCATGGCACTGTGGGACACAGCTTCGACCTACCAAATACATCTTCAAGCTCAATTCCTGCCAGGAAAACAAAACACTCTGGCAGAAGACTTAAGCAGAAACCTTATGGATCCTCATGAGTGGAAACTAAATCCACAAGTCTTCAGCATGATAACAGAGAAATGGGGGAACCCAGACATAGGTCTATTTGCCTCTCCTCAAAATTATCAGTTGAAAAGATTCTGCACAAGGACTTATCACAGACAAGCCTGGAAAGTAAACGCCCTATCCTTCAGTTGGAAAAAAACATCAATTTACGCCTTTCCTCCTCTGCCTCTTCTACCCAAGGTCCTCCTAAAAATCAGACAAGAGAAGCCAAAGATGATATTAATCGCCCCGGACTGGCCCGCCAATACTGGTAACCAATCCTAAGGAACTTGGCTCAATACCCAGCTTGGACCTTACCTCAAAGACCACAACTACTGTCCCAGCAAAACAGTCATCTCCTGCACAATCAACTACAGACTCTGAACCTGGCAGCATGGCTAATCATGTAGTCATACAGATGACACCTCTCAGTAAAGCTGTGATGGATGTCATTTTGGAAGCCAGAAGGCCTAGTACTAGAAAATCTTATGCTGACAAATGGAAGAGATTCTGTGCTTGGAATCAAGCACAAGGAACGGATACAGCAGAACCAGATATTCCTCGGATATTACAATACTTAACTGAGATGCTTGACAAAGGCCTATCTTTCTCATCAATCAAAATCCATGCCTCTGCCATTTCGGCTCATTCCAATACAGAGCCACCAATCTTTTCTCATGCTTTACTAAAGCAGTATCTTAGAGGAGCCAAAATTTAAGGCCTCCTAGAAGATCACCATTACCTGCATGGGACCTCAATTATGTGTTGGAAAAGCTCACCCTGCCTCCATTTGAACTAGCTGCTACCACTGATCTAAAGTTCTTATCATGGAAAACAGCTCTGCTACTAGTAATTACTTCAGCAAGAAGAGTTTGAGCTACAGGCCCTCATGGCTGTAGAGCCTTTTATCATATTTGACCCAGACAGGGTGTCTCTGAAGACAAATCCTACTTTTAAAGGTGGTTTCCATTGTGGCTCTTAACCAAACAATTCATCTGCCAACTTTTTATCCAAATCACAGAACAAGGGGGAGAGAATTCTGCATTCCTTGGACGTACACAGACAGCTAAGATTCTACTTGAGCAGGACAAAAGCTCTAAGAAAAACTGAGCAATTACTAGTGTCATATGCTGCAGGCTCAGAAGGAAAGGCTATTTCAAAGCGGACAATTTCAAAGCGGATAAGCCACTGCATCCGTTTCTGCTACTTACACCATGGTGAACCTGTGCCCAAGGGCATTAGGTCTCATTCCACCAGAGCTGCAGCTACTTCAGCAGCTTTTCTCAAAGGAGTACCAACCAAAGACATTCTAGAGGCTGCTACTTGGAGTTCTGTTCACACCTTTACAAAGCATTACCATTTGCGTCTCTACTCTAAGTCCAGGGCAGGCTTTTCCACTGCAGTGCTGCAGGGATAGCCGCACCTAATGCTGTTTAGCTCCAGCCTCCCAACCATGGCTTTGGGATTCTACCCAAATGTAATGACTGCAACAGTGAAACACGAAGAACATAGTACAGTTGTGTACACTTACCATAAATGTAGATGTTCGAGTGTATTCACTGCTGCAGTCCAGGTTACCCTCCCTCCATCCCCCTGTCATTCTGAAGTTTATCTTTCCTTCTCTATCTTCTGCAACCTATGTGGAGTATTTGCTTGTAGATGAAGGTAATGTTTATGTTGATGCGTGTATATATATGTAATTTTTCTACCTTTTTGGGGGCACCTGACATCGGGGGCAAGAAAAACTAAAGAAAATGGCATCGGCTGCATGTTTTATACCCCTGGCGACCTGACGTCATGGAAGAGAAGACAGCAACTGAAGCAGGACCCAAGACTTTGGAATTCAGGCCGACTGAGGGCAACCTGCCAGCAGATTATCCAAATGTAATGACTGCAACAGTGAATACACTCGAACATCTGCATTTATGGTAAGTGTACACAACTGTACTATCTTCCTCCAAACCAGTGGACAGAAGCCAAAAAGCAAGTCCTTTCCCGCTCTCCATGAGGGCAATGCAGCATGTTCCTGCAGAACAGATAGGCCAAGGTTTCTATTCCAGACTCTTCCTGGTACCCAGAAAAGAGGGCATCTAGCACCCAATCCTCGATCTATCCATTCTAATCACCTTTCTGGTGGTACCAAAATTCAAAATGCTCACCCTTCAGCAGCTTCTTCCTATGCTTTCCAAGGATGCTTTGTTAGCCACACTAGACCTAAAAGAGGCCTACCTACACATCCCAATCAGGGAATCTTGCAGGAAATGTCTACGTTTCAGGGCAGGATCTATGCACTTTCAGTTCTCTGCGCTTCCCTTTGGCTTATCCACTGCTCCCAGAGTTTTCACAAAATGCCTGGCTCCAGCCATTGCTTTTTGCAGACAAATATTCAAATTTACCCCTACTTAGATGATTGCTTGATTCAGGCAGACAGTCAGGAAAAGCTGCTACAGCACCTGACCTTTTGTAAAGGACCTACTGACCTCCCTGGGGTATAGTATCAACGAAAAGAAATCAAAACTAGTCCCCACACAAAAAAATGTATTCCTGGGGACACAGCATCCCAGATGACATTCCGTATTCCAGAAAAACAACCTATCTGGCAGGCTACTTCTCTCAACTAGCCACCAGAACCCAGTTATTCGCAAGGAAAATCTTGCAAGCTCTAGGGTTCATGGCTTCCTGCATTATACTCATTCCATATGCCAGACTGCATATAAGGAAACTACACTGGTACTTAAAAAGCCTTTGGTGTCAACACTCTCAAGATCTGGAAACTATTGTAACAATAATACCTTGTCTAAGGAAAGATTTTCTTTGGTGGGCAGCAGCATGCAACCACAACAAGGGACTTCCCTCCTCACAACCCCATGCCACCCAGACCCTCACCACAAACTCATCAGACTGTGCCTGGGGTGCACACCTGGACGGCAGGTGCATTCAGGGCCATTGGAGCCCAAGTCAAATACATCTACACATCAACCAAAAAGATATGCTAGCTGTCCAGCATGCCCTGACAGCTTTCAGACCCCTACTCTTCCCGGGGCCTCTACTGATCAAAACAAACAACACCACAGTGATGTGGTATATCAACAAGCAGGGAGGGACTCGCTCTTATCCTCTCTGCAGGCTCGCCATGACCCTTTGGCACACTGCCATGCAACTACACCTGCCAGCACAATTCCTGCCAGGCTCCCTAAACTCTCTGGCAGACAACTTAAGCAGAAACCTGCTAGACCCACACGATTGACAGCTAGACCACAGAACCTTCACCCTTGTAATCCAGAAAAGGGGCACCCGAAGGTGGACCTCATTGCCTCCCACTCCAATCATCAGCTCAGCAAATTCTGCACTAGGGAACCTCACAGCAAGGCCTGGAAAGTGAATGCTCTTCTTTCCAGTGGTTAAACCTCTCAGTCTATGCATTTCCCCCTCTACCACTCATTTCAAGAGTACTGCTCAAAATAAGGGAGGAAAAACCGAGGGCAGTCCTGATTGCCCCAGACTGGCCACGCCAGCACTGGTACCCACTGTTGTGCAGCCTGTTACCCCTGCCACCATGGCACCTACCTCAGAATCCCAACACTCATGACCCAGAGGAATGGAGAATTCATGCATCCCCAATTGCAGACCCTCAACCTGGCAGACTGGCTTATTCCCTGACCTCTCCTCAAGCTGCCAGCCTAAGTAAAAAGTCTTAGATGTTATATGTGAGGTCAGATGCCCTAGTGCTAGAAGATCCTATGCTGACAAGTGGAAAAGCTTTTGCACCTGGATCCATGCTAAGGGAGCCTGAACCACACAGCCCTCCCTAACTCTCATCCTGGATTACCTGGCATATCTACTTCACAGAGGCCTATCCTTCTCTTCTCTTAAAATTCATGCCTCTGCAGTCTCTGCTTGTTACAGCACAGAGCTACATCTCTTTTCACACCCTCTCATCAAACAGTTCCTAAGAGGGGCTAACAACTTAAGGCCACCCAGAAGAGCTCCTACCCCAGCTTGGGACCTTAACTTTATGTTGGAAAAGCTCACCCTACCCCACCCCCCCTTTGAACCTGCAGCTTCAGCAGAGTTAAAATTCCTCTCTTGGAAGACAGCCTTTCTTCTGGCCATCACTTCAGCTGGAAGAATATCAGAGCTACAAGCACTCATGGCTTTAGAGCCCTTCATCATTTTCCATGCTGACAGGGTCTCCCTCAGGACTAACCCTTCCTTCATGCCTAAAGTGGTGTCCAGTGTGGCTGTCAAACCAATCCATTCATTTGCCCGCCTTTTTCCCTAACCCACAAAACAAGGGGGAAAGGATTCTGCACTCTCTAGATGTGCACAGACAGCTCAGATTCTACCTGGACAGGACTCAATCTTTTAGAAAAACTAATCAATTGCTAGTCAGCTTCACTGCAAGAGCAGAGGACAAGGCCATATCCAAACAGTCTCCAAATGGATAGCACAGTGCATCCATTTCTGCTACAAACAGCATGGGAAACCACCCTTAAAGGGGGTCAGGACACATTCCTCCAGGGCAACCTCCACCTCTGCAGCTTTTCTCAGAGGGGTCCCCACCAGAGACAATCCTGGAGGCTGCAACCTGGACATCAGTTCATACCTTCACCAAACATTACCACCTGCCTATCTTCTCCAAATCCAGGGCAGGCTTTCCCAACACAGTCTTACAGGGCATCCTAGCCAGCCCCCAGTCATCTTGACTGCCTCCACCCTTTTCTTCAGCTTTGGGATTCAACCCAAATGTGATGACTGCAGCAGTGAAACACGAAGAACATTGTACAGTTGTGTACACTTACCATAAATGTAGATGTTCAAGTGTAAACACTGTTGCAGTCCTGGTTTCCCTTCCTCTGTCCCCCTTGTCTCCCTGTCTCTCTCTCTCTCTCTCTCTGTCTCTCTCTCTCTCTGTCTCTCTCTCTCTCTCTCTCTCTCTCTCTCTCTCTCTCTCTCTCTCTCTCCTTACAAGGAAATTTTGGTATTTACTTTCTACTGGTGGTGTTCTTCCGCCATAATCTAGCTCCCTATTGGGGGCTCCTGACAGGGCAAGAAAAACTGCTGTACTGGCGTCGGCTGCCTGATTTTATACCACTGACAACCTGATGTCAGTCCTGGAGCGACAGCAACTGACACAGAAATACTAAGCCTCTAGTATTTGGGCCAACTGACGGCTACCCTGGCAGGGATAACCCAAATGTGATGACTGAAACAGTGAATACACTCTGACATCTACATTTATGGTACGTGTACACAACTGTACTGTTGGGGTCCGGTCTGAGATTCTCAGAGCCATCCTTGCACATGGGTGCTTTGGCCCTGGACAGCTCATTGCCAGTCTCTGTTTCGGACCCAACCAGCTCTGTGGCTGGGGTTAGATGTCTATCCTAGGTCTGCTGTTTGAGGATGATCCTTTCTCAGTTGGTCCAACCTCTGCATTGGCATTTGACATCACGGAGAAGATTTGTTTTCTCAGTCAGAGACTGGATGATCACACCCTGTGTCAAATTCATCCTGATCTTCTCATTTTCCATGGAGTTTTATTTTGCATGAACTTATTTAGGGCCAGCCTGCACCAAAAAGTCTTGAGTTTTCCCAGTCCTGAGCCCTTATGATACTTCTGCATTTTCCCTGATGTCTTCTGCCTCTGGAGGAGTATAAAAAGCATCAGTGTAAAAGGAAGCACTTAGATTCCTCTGAGGAGTCTTTGGCAGAAGAGTCTTACTTCGATGAAGGGTAGGGTCTCCCCTCATGATGATGTCTCCTTTAGTGATTTCCTAGAATTAATGAGAGAGCAGGAGGCTGGACCCACCATAGCCTCTTCCCCTGAGGTGTCACTTTTTCTTGAGGGCCTTGTTGTGTGGGCTTATCCATGTTTTAGTTGGTACCCTATGCTGATGTGCTCAATGATTGTGTTCAGGAAGGCATGGAGAGAACCTGATGGGTTGAGTCGATCTCAGGCAAGTCTGACAAAATCCTGGTTCCATCCAAGGTTAGATCTTACTGAAACAAGTGCCCTGCAGTTGATGCCATTATTTTTGATGCAGCCAGTAAGAGAGAACTCTAAAGAGAGTGCATCAGTTCATCACTTAGTCTGCCATGAGCATTGGAAAGATTTGAGAGGTGCACATATATGTTTCAGCCACTTTCGCCATCCATGAACTAAGCTATGTGGCACACCTGGCAAAGCTTCAGAGGGCTTTGATCAACAAAGTCTCTTAAGTCAGGGGAATCCCAGCAACAGTTGAGTCTCATAAATCCATAAAGACTCAGTTGGCCACCATGTTATCCATATTTAAACATATACTTGCATCTCATTTCTAACACAGCGGCTTGTGTAACTTGAGTGGCAGGCACCAGTGCAGTTCACTGACATGTCTGGATGTACCTGTGCAATTTTTCTGGTGTACTTCAAGATGTCCTTCCTTAACACCCCCTTTGATAGTCCACTTTGTTTGATCTTAAAATTAAGGACACACTAACCAGAACTTAGGATACAAGATGCTGTCTGCCATGGGAGTTTGCTTTTCCACAGCCTCAAAGGACCTTTTTCACTAAACAGGGGAAGGTTGGCTGCTGTTGTGAAAGTCGCAACAGATTGATGTTCTTCGTGTTTCACTGTTGCAGTCATCATAATTCGGTTATCCTTGCCAGGGTAGCCCTCAGTCTGCCCGAATACCAGAGGCTTAGTATTCCCACGTCAGTTGCTGTCGCTCCAGGACTGTCGTCAGTGGAATAAAATCAGGCAACCGATGCCATTACATCAGTCTTTCTTGCCGAGGTGCTGGAAGCAGAAGCAGTTTGCACGAGTGCTGGTCGGCCACTACCCGAGTTTTTAATTTCCGAATTGAAGTTGAAGTCTTCTAAAGCTAAGTACCCTGTTGGGGATACTTTTTTCTTGCTCTAACCAATGTTAGAAAAAGTTAACAATTGTCTCGCCTCTGGAAAGCAAATACCACACCGAGACTTTAATTTTTACTGCGTCACTTGCTTAGGCCCAGACCCCGACGTCCCCCGCTGTCGCTTTTGTGCTTTGTTCAACGCTAGAACTGTACATCGTCGGGCCCTTATTGTAGCTAGATATTTTCGCTCTCAGTCCTTGAATTCTGATATGGCTTTGGTAAGTCATCTGACAACAGACCTTCCGAAAAAAAGTAAGGATAAAGACAGAGACAAACCACACAGGTCCAAGACTGCCGACACTTCCATTAAGCTAGTTGTCAGTTCTGCGGTCCGCAGTGAGGTGCTTTCGCAGCCCCTGATGCCCGCTTCTGTGGATTAGCAGGTCGCTACTGAGACCTGTTCGGCATCCAGTATGCTGCGAGACTCTTCTTCGACTAAGGATCCTGCGGATGTCTCTACCTTGGATGGGTCCGGAGCCGCTGATCAGGCATTTGCTTCCGAGGAAGTACTTCGCACAAGTACTCGACACTGACTTATTTCGTGTCTACAGTTCTTTTGAAAACTACCAAGTTTCTAAGGCCCAGGGTACGAACCACACCCAAAAAACCGAAGACCCAAGCTCAGTCACCTGCTTCCTTGCCTCAGTCTCAAATGCTTAAAATGGTGGAAGACCTTATAATACTTATCAGGGGAAGCCAGGCTACCCCTTCCAAAAGAAAGAGACTTGTCCCCAGTAGTTACATCTGAACAGGAGTCCGATGATTCTGATGCATCTGAATATGAAGATATGCCATCCCTCTCTGCTTATGAGGATTCTGATGCAGTGGAGTCCACCCCTTCACCCTCTCCACCCGAGGACTTTCCCATTGGGGAAACCCTACATACTTTAAGGGCGCATTTCCAATGGGAATGTCAGGACTATCCTCAGTCAAAAGAGAGACTCTGGGAACTCTTAGGTCTTCCACAGCACAGACCTCTGGGCATTCCTCCTGTCCTGGATGTTGTGGATGATGTTTTTATGGAATGCAGTCTGACCCCTGATACCCTCCCTCCTGCTCCCAGGAAACCTGGCAGGTACTGTAAAGCCCCCTGACTCTCACAAATTTCTTTTCAAAAATTCTACTGCTGACCCCGAGGACATTTCTCAAGGACCTAAAGGAATCAAAGCAACTTCAGCTAAGAATCCCACCCCGTCAGATAGGAATTCCCGAGTGTTAGACAGATGGGGTAAAAAAGTATACACCTTTGCCACTCTTACTATTAGAGCAGTAAATTGTCAATTCCATATGCTGAAATATCAGCAACATACCATGGAACTCCTCAAACAAAAAATATATTATTTTCCCTGCTTGTGTAGAAAATAGAGTTACAAGAGTTAATGCATTCTGCAAGTCAAGTAACTAAGCACACCTTACAGTGTGGTTTTGATACCCTAGAAGCATCTTGCAGGACAGCAGTCACTGGTTCTGTCCTTAGAAGGCATGCTTGCCAGCCCATGTCAAATCCAAATTATTGGACGCACCCTTACACAAAGACAACTTATTTGGCACCAAGGCAGAAGAGGTCTTAAAAAAGATGGAAGCAAAAGCTAAATCTATGCAGACAGTTAAATACTTCTTACAGGTCCGGCCATCCCGGTACAATAGGCATTGCCCCTCCAAGAACTGGTCCTTTCCTGTCCCCTCCAGGTCAGCCCCCCCCCCCCAACAGCCCCAGGGAATCCAGTCACCTAAGCAATGGAGTTACTCCCCTTCAAAACCAGGGAGTGCAAAGCCACCCCCTCATGGTAAGAACTCACAATGACTTTGCACTTCCACCCCCTCCCTCTGCCCATCTACTCTTGCCCCTAGGAGGAAAACTCTCCTTCCACACAAGCAATTGGGCCACCATTACCAACGACCACTGGGTCCTCAACATAGTGTCCCAGGGATACAAATTTTATTTCCATACTCTGCCAACTGCAAAAGGGTTCCCAGATCTTCCTCCAAACCAGTGGGCAGAGGCCAAAAAGCAAGTTCTTTCCCTGCTCTCTATGAGGTCATTAGAGCATGTTCCTGCAGAACAGATAGGCAAAGGTTTCTACTCGAGACTCTTCCTAGTACCCAGAATAGAGGGCGCATGGCACCCCATCCTCTATCTATCCATTCTAAACACCTTTCTGGTGATACCAAAATTCAAAATGCTTACCCTCCAGCAGCTTCTACATACGCTTTCCAAGGATGCTTGGTTAGCCACCTTAGACCTAAAAGAGACCTTCCTACACATCCCAATCAGGGAATCATGCAGGAAATACATACGTTTCAGGGCAGGATCACTGCACTTTCAGTTCTCTGTGCTTCCCTTTGGCTTATCCACTGCTCCCAGAGTTTTCACAAAATGTCTGACTCTCACCATTGCTTTTTGCAGACAAAGAAATATTCAAATTTACACATACTTAGACGACTGCCTGATTCAGGCAGAGACAGTCAGGAAAAGCTGCTAAAGCACCTGACCTTTGTAAATGACCTGCTGACCTCCCTGGGGTATACTGTCAAAGAAAATAAGTCCAAACTAGTACCCACACAAAAAATTGTATTCCTGGGAGCAAGCTTGGACACAGCATCCCCAATGGCATTCCTTACACCAGAAAAACAAACCTACCTGACAGCCTACTTTTCTCAACTAGCCACCTGGCCCCAGTTATCTGCAAGGAAAGTCCTGGAAGCTGTAGGGTTCATGACTTCTTGCATTCTACTCATTCCATATGCCAGACTGCATATGAGGAAACTACAGTGGTACCTAAAAAGCCTTTGGTGTCAGCACTCTCAAGACCTGGAAACTTTTATACCAATGATACCTTGCCTAAGGAAAGACTTTCTGTGGTGGGCAGCAGCATGCTACCACAACAAGGGACTACCCTTCTCACCACCCCACACTGCCCAGACCCTCACCACAGCCGCATCTATGCCTGGGGTGCACACCTGGACGACAGGTGCATACAGGGCCATTGGAGCCCACATCAAATACATCTGCACATCAACCAAAAAGAGATGTTAGCTGTTCAGCACACATTGACAGCTTTCTGGCCCCTTCTCTCCCCAGGGGCTCTACTGATTAAAACAGACAACACCACTGTGATGTGGTGCATCAGCAAGCAGAGAGGGACTCACTCCTACCCTGTATACAGGCTCGCCGTGACCCTTTGGCACACAGCCTCAGCCATGCAAGTACACCTGTTAGCGCAATTCATGCCAGGCTCTCTAAACTCTCTGGCAGGCAACTTAAGCAGAAATCTTCTGGACCCACATGAGTGGCAGCTAGACCAAAGAACCTTCACCCTAATAACTCAGAAATAGGGGACCCCGAAGGTCGACATCTTTGCTTCCCACTCCAACCATCAGCTCAGCAAGTTCTGCCTCACTGCAGGGCCTGGAAAGTGGATGCCCTACCCTTCCACTGGGATCAACCTCTCGGTCTATGCTTTTCCCCCACTACCTCTCATTACCAGGGTACTGCTCAAAATAAGGGAGGAAAAACTAAGGACAATTCTAATTACTCCAGACTGGCCTCGCCAGCACTGGTACCCACTGCTGCGCAGCCTGTCCCCTCTGCCACCATGGCATCTCCCTCAGATCCCAACCCTCCTAACCCAGAGGGAAGGAGAACTCATGCCTCCCCAATTGCAGATGCTCAATTTGGCAGCCTGGCTTATTCCCTGACCACTGAACAAGCTGCCAATCTCAGTAAACCGTTTCTAGATGTTATACATGAGGCCAGATGCCCTAGCACTAGAAAGTCTTATGCTGACAAATGGAAAAGGTTCTGCACCTGGCTCCAGGCTAAGGGAGCTGATACGGCACAGCCCTCCCTACCTTTCATCCTGGATTACTGAGCTGACCTACTATACAGTGGTGTCTCCTTTTCCTCTATTAAAATTCATGCCTCTGCTATCTCTGCTCATTTCAACACTGATCAACCACTTTTCTCACACCCTCTCTTCAAACAGTTCCTAAGAGGGGCTAACAACTTGAGGTCATCCAGAAGAGCCACCTACCCCAGCTTGGGATTAAAAATTTGTGTTGGAAAAGCTCACCCTTCCCTGCTTTGAACCAGCAGCTTCAGCAGAGTTAAAGTTTCTCTCCTGGAAGACAGCCTTGCTTCTGGCCATCACTTCAGCCAGAAGAGTATCCGAGCTACAAGCACTCATGGCTGTAGAGCCCTTCATCATCTTCCATGCTGATAGGGTGTCCCTCAGGACTAACCCATCCTTCATGCCAAAAGTGGTGTCCAGTGTGGCTCTCAACCAATGCATTCATTTGCCCACCTTTTTCCCTAACCCACAAAACAAGGGAAAAAGGATACTATGCTCTCTAGATGTGCACAGACAACTCAGAGTCTATCTAGACAGGACTAAATCATTCAGAAAGACCAATCGTTAGTCAGCTTTGCTGCTGGAGCAGAGGGTAAAGCCATATTCAAACAAACCATTTCCAAATGAATAGTACACTGCATCCATTTCTGCTACAAGCAACACGGGAAACCTCCCCCTAAGGGGGGGTCAGGACTCACTCAACCAGAGCAGCCTCCACCTCTGCAACTTTCCACAGAGGAGTCCCCACCAGGGACAATCATGGAGGCTGCAACATGGACATTTGTTCACACCTTCACCAAGCATTACCACCTGCCCATCTTCTCCAAATCCAGGGCAAGCTTTGCCACTGCAGTCTTGCAGGGCATCTTAGCCAGCCCTAGTCTTCTTGACTGCCTCTACCCTTTTCCTCAGCTTTGAGAATCAGCCTAAATGTGATGACTGCAATAGTGAAACACAAAGAATATAGTATAGTTGTGTACATGTTCGAAGGTATTCACTGTTGCAGTCCTGGTTTCCCCTCCCTCCCTCCATCCCTTTCTCTCTCTCTCCTTACAAGGAACTTTTTAGTATTTACTTTCTACTGGTGGGGTTCTTCCACCATATACTGGCTCCCACTTGGGGGCTCCTTACAGTTGGGGCAAGGAAAACTGATGTAATGCCGTCGGCTGCCTTACTTTATACTACTGACGACCTGATGTCAGTCCTGAGGCGACAGCAAGCGACACAGAAATACTAAGCCTCTGGTATTCAGGCCGAGTGTTACCCTGGCAGGGATAACCCAAATGTGATGACTGCCATAGTGAATACACCCGGACATGTACATTTATGGTATGTGTACACAACTGTACTTTTTGGGACATCAACAGTCCCATTGTAATACCCTCGTCAATGTTTGCTTCTCTTGGGCTGTTAGCTTATTTTTCTGTGACAGATGTCTCCAGTTTCTAATCATTTTCCTGTTATGATGTCACCCACACCAAAAAAAAAACACCAAGCTTAAAATAAGGTCTTAGCAGTTATGACCTTATTTGAGATGGATATCAGTTTGTCTGTCACTGCTGCAGGGTAATATATCTTGCTTAACTGTAGTCATGTATTACAGACAGTCTGCACCTGCAGCACGTGGTCCAGTTTCCCATCCTAACAGCTAAAGAGGGACCCATTTTACTTGCCTACAGCTAGTAATCCAGTTTCCACAAAACCAACCTATGAAACTGATTGTAATTATTTTATTTTGTTAATTTTCAGCAAAAGAAAAGAAAGAAAAATAACCTGTTGTAGACCTCAGATGTGATACTGCCCCTATTTTTGGTTGGACACATCTGTTGGAACAATAGGAGAGTATAACTTTCAGAAATGTAGAACCCTGAGTAAAAACAGCAAAAAGCATTACTATAGCTAATATAGCAGTAAAATAACCCACAGACAAGTTGCATGTAGTCCTCTCGACAGCAAAAACCATTGTAGGTGTGTGTTTGTGATCTTAAGCCAGATGTTTAGTTTAGAGTGGTAATAATTTAGTGCAGAAGAGTTTTGGATGCTAGATGCTGGAGTATCTTGGGCTAGAGTGGGGCGAGAGGAAGCCTGTGTATGCAGAGTATTACGTCACATATGTGTACCAGAACAGAACACAAGATCTTCCAAAATTTTTCCCTGCTGAATTCTGTCAGAAATTTTCCATAAATCTGTATGTGTGTATTTAATCTATATGTGACTAATTAAGGAGTTCCTCCCTTTAGTTTGAATAAATTCCTGTAAAAAGTTTAGATGAAATGTAGACATACATATTTGATGTGTAAATGTTTATTTTTCTTTAATAGAGTAAAGGTGGCATCTTATCAAAAGCTTGTGATTACATACAAGAGCTTCGTCAGATTAATGTACGCTTGAGTGATCAGCTCCAGAACCTAGACCAACTTCAGATGGATAATGACTATCTGAGACAGCAGGTAGGCAGAACTGGAATGGACTCTTATCACTATATTGTCTGAAAGAAACATGGTAACATATGTATACTACATGCATTTTGTTGACAAATTGTGCCCACTTGATCCAACTAAACTACCTATTTTTGTCAACAGTTGCCACTACCACCCCTGGGCATATACGTACACCTCTTACAGGAATTGCCTTCTGTTTTAGTTCCACTTCAATAAGGCTGATTTTAACTTCAGGCACATTTTTGTGAATTTGTAAATTTCCTAACTGATTTTTTTTGAATTTTCTTAAAGCACTTTAACTTCTGAAAATGTGTGATTATGTTTGTGTCCTAATATGGCCTAAGTCACAAGGACATGAATAAATATGTACCCTATAGTTACCAGCATCATTATGATTTTGTTTAAACTATTCACATGAAGATACTTAAAAGCATTGCATTAATACTCACACGTATGCATTTCATCAGGTTTATCTCTGCTTTTAACTAACATGTTCTTTACTGTGCAGAATGTTCTGTAAACAGGCATCAGGAGTCCCATTGAAGCACTGTTGTCAGTGTTTGCTCCTCTTGGACTGTTAGCATATTATTTCAAGCACACCTTCCTCCCCTGCTGAATTTAAGACCCTTTTAATGCCTGCTGCTTTCTCCCTTCCATCCTCAGTGCCCTTGTCCCCCCCTGTTTCCCGTAAGGCGTATTGGGGAACTCTACCTTTCTTTTTTTCTTCCAGTATTGCTACTTTTGTATGCCTATCTTCATAATTCGTGCAATGTCAAGAGTCTCATCTGGTTCCTTTTTGTTAGTTTTATTCCATAACTTTTTCCTGCTGCCTTCCATCTTGCCATTGTTTTGATTTTGCCTTCCCAGTTTATTCTCTCTGCTTTGTGCCGTAGTGTTCTTCATCTGTCTTAAACCCTTTGTTAGCCATTTTTATCTTCTTTTAGTGCATTGTTCTACAAGTCTTCGGTCTCCTGCTATGTGCATTGCTTGCTTACTCATCCTTTTGAAAATCTCTCAGTGTCTTGAATGTAGATCAAAAAAGCACAATTCCCAGGCGTTCTTTAAATCCCTCTTGTATTTTCGTTACTTTATGCCCTCTCCCCATATGTTATTTGTCCATATACAATCCTAGATTATATGTCTATGCCATACACTTTTCATGTAAATTCTTCCAACACCTGCTTTCATCTTTTCTTTCTCATCACTTTAGAGTGTAGAGCCACATGTGCAACATTCTCCACTGTTGGTCCTAAACTGCTAACATGCCCTTGAGTGAAAGTCATCTTGATGCGTTGTTTCCTTCATTTGTCTCCAAGTAAGACTTTTCGTTTTTAGAGTTCCTTTGTCTCCTTCATGATGCCTGTTCCTCCTCTGACTTTTCCTTTCTTCTTTTCCCACTTCTGTATGGGGAGTCTGCTACTGTGCTTCCCTCTTCTCTTTTTTCAACTCTTATTTCTGTCTTTTTAAGTACCATTTCTTGTCCCTCTTTCTTCCACAATGCCCATATCTTTTTTTTTCTTTTCAAGTTCCTACTGATGTTCTTTGTGTTTCACTGTTGCAGTCATCACATTTGGGTTATCCTGCTAGGGGTAGCCCTCAGCGGGCCTGAATACCAGAGGCTTAGTATTTCTGCGTTGGTTGCTGTCGCTTCATGACAGACATCAGGTCGTCAGTGGTATAAAATCAGGCAGCCAATGCCATACCATCAGTCTTTCTTGCCGAAAAGCCCAAAGCAGAAGCAGTTTGCACTAGTGCTGGTTGGCCGCTACCTGAGTTTTTGTTTCTGAATTGAAGTTGAAGTCTTCTAAAGCCAAGTACCCCGTTGGGGATCCTTTTTTTCTTGCTCTAACCGATGTCAGAAAAAGTTAACAATTGTCTCATCTATGGAAAGCAAATATCACACTGAGACTTCCATTCTTACTGCGTCACCTGTTTAGGCCCAGACCACGACTTCCTTCGCTGTTGCTTTTGTGCTTTATTCAACGCCAGAACTATACGTCGTTGGGCCCTTATTGCAGCTAGATATTTTCGCTCTCAGTCCTCGAATTCTCCCTCCGGACTAACCCATCCTTCATGCTTAAAGTGGTGTTCAGTGTGGCTCTCAACCAATCCGTTTATCTGCCCACCTTTTTCCTTAACCCACAAAACAAGGAGGAAAGGATTCTGCGCTCTCTAGATGTGCACAGACAGCTCAGATTCTACCTGGACAGTACTAAATCTTTTAGAAAAACTGATCATTGCTAGTCAGCTTTGCTGCAGAAGCAGAGGGCAAGGCCATATCCAAATAAACAGTCTCCAAATGGATAGCACACTGCATCCATTTCTGCTACAAACAGCATGGGAAACCACTGCCAAAGGGGTTCAGGACACATTCCACCAGAGCAACCTGGACATCTGTTCATACCTTCACCAACCATTACCACCTGCCTATCTTCTCCAAATCCATGGCAGGTTTTGCCACTGCAGTCTTGCAGGGCATCCTAGCCAGCCCCCAGGCTTCTGGACTGCCTCCACGCTTTTCTTCAGCTTTGGGAATCAACCCAAATGTGATGACTGCAACAGTGAAACATGAAGAACATAGTACAGTTGTGTAAACTTAGATGTTCGAGTGTATTCACTGTTGCAGTCCTGGTTTCCCTTCCTCCATCCCCCTTGTGTCCCTCTCTCTCTCTCTCCTTACAAGGAATGTTTGGTATTTACTTTCTAATGGTGGTGTTTTTCCACCACAACCTAGCTACCTATTGGGGTCTCCTGACAGGGCAGGAAAAACTGATGTAATGGTGTCGGCTGCCTGATTATACCACTGATGACATGACGTCAGTCCAGCAATGACAGCAACTGATGCAGAAATACTAAGCCTCTGGTATTCGGGATGACTGAGGGCTACCCCTGGCAGGATAACCCAAATATGATGACTGCAACAGTGAATACACTCTAACATCTACATTTATGGTAAGTGTACACAACTGTACTTTTCCTTGCCCTCTTCTTTGGACATTGTGTTGTGCATGTCCTGGTATTTGTGAGGGCCTCCTTTGTTTTATCCCGGTTTTTGCATCTGAGTTTTTTTCCTTTTGCACAATTTGCTGACCTGATCCAAGGTCTACTCGAGCGCCCCCCCTCCCAACACACACACACACACACACACACACACACACACACACACACACACACAATTTCTTGAAACTTTCCTTCATTGCCTCTAGTTTTTAGACCCCATCCACTTCCAGCTTTTATCCTTCCTCGTCTTCAGTCACTGCTGCGTATTGATCAACCTTACATATGCTCCAAAGTATACAAAGGCACACTGTTCTGTCCTACCCCTGACCTACATTCTTTCCTAGTTAGTCTGGTATGCCCTGCCATTGATATGTACTTGCTACATATTTTCTTTGATGTCTTTTGTAATCTTTTATGTCATACCAGACAGGTGCTACCCAGACTGAAGGCTTACTGTCATTTTTATCATGATGTTCATCGTGTTTCACTGTTGCAGTCATTACACTTGGGTTATCCTGCTGGCAGGCGACCCGCAGTCTGCCTGAGTTCCAAAGTCTTGGTCCGGCGTCGGTTGTTGTCGCCTCTTCCCTGACGTCAGTGCGCCAGGGGTATAAAAGTTGCAACCAACGCCATTTTCTTCAGTCTTTCTTGCCGTGCGGTGCCCGAAGCAAAAACAGTTTGCAAGTGCTGGTCGGCCGACTCCTGAGATTTTCAAAATTGAGTTTCAGAACCGAAGTCTTCAATAAAGCTAAGTACCCCATTGGGGAAACTTTTTCTTGCTCCAGACCAATGTCAGTAAAAGTTAATAATTGTATTTCTTGTGGGAAGCAAATACCTCATAAGGACTTTCACTCTTATTGTATTCCTTGCCTAGGCCCTGACCACGATATTACTAGTTGTAGGTTTTGTGCCAGATTCAATAAACGCACTATTAAACGTCGGTTTGATTTTGCTTTACATTATTTTGGCCGAAGGTTTAATTACAGAATTTATAAAAAACGCAAAAACAAAGAAAAGGACTGGCATCCGAGGTACAAAACCAACGACAAAGCCTCTTCTAGGCCAGTCACCGGTTCGGTGGATCTCAGTGAGGCACTTTTGCAGCCCCTGACACCCACTACCTCAGTGCCACAGGTCTTAACCGACAGCCATGTGGAGACACCAAGGCCTGTGGAAACTCAAGGTATTGGGCCTACGGAAACTATTCCCTCAGATGGGTCCAGAGCCGCTGAGCAGGCATCGGCTTGTGAGGGTGTTTTCATACCTTCACAGCTTACTATTAAGTCCACTGCAGCAGCCAAGGCAAAGTCAAAAACACCATTAAAGGCAAGGAAACAAGTACAGCATTCTCCTGAACAGTCATCCATGCCAAAGAAACAGATGCTTAAAATGGCCGAAGACCTAATTACTTTAATCAGGGGGTCCCATCCCCCTCCAGACAAAAGGCCTAGGCAAGACACTGACTGTGATTCCTCTGACCAGGTTTCCATTTCCTCTGATTCCTCTTCTGATCAGGGATATTCTCTCCCTCCCTATGGGGACTCTGATGCAGAAGAGTCCATACCTTCAGCCTCTCCGCCTGAGGATTATTCTTTTGGGGAAACCCTGCACACCATGAAGGAGCATTTCCATTGGGAGAGCCAGGATTATTCAGAATCCAAGGAAAGACTCAGAGACTTCCTTTTATTGCCTCAGCACAGGCCCCTGGCTATCCCCCTGTGCTTGATATTGTTGATGTTTTTTTCTGAATCCAGTCTGTCTTCTGATTCTTTACCCCCTGCACCAGTCAAGCCAGACAGGTACTACAGGGTCCCTGACTCTCATAATTTTCTTTACAAAAACCCCGCTACAGACCCAGAAACAATTTCTCAGGGTCCTAAAGGGGTTAAGGCTTCCACTGCTAAAAATCCTGTCCCCTCGGATAGGGATTCCAGAGCTTTGGACAATGGGGGAAAAAATTACACTTCTGCTAATTTAGCTGTAAGAGCTTTAAACTGCCAGTTTCACGTGCTTAAATATCAACAGCACCTCATGTCATTGTTAAAACAGAAAATGGTTTCAAATACAGGACGTCCTGACAGTAAGGAAATGCAGGATTTATTGCATGCAGTTGAACAAGTGGGAAAGCATACTCTGCAATGTGGCTTTGATTCATTAGAGGCTTCTTGTAGAGCCACAGTTACAGGCTCTGTTATTCGAAGGCATGCTTGGTTGAAAAAACAAAGTTTACCTGACCATGTTAAAGTAAAATTATTGGATGCTCCATTACAGCATGATACTTTGTTTGGTGTTAAGGCAGAAGAGGTGTTAAAGAAAATGGAGGATAAAGCATAGACAATGCAGACAGTGAAAGATTTCTTACAAATTCAACCACCTAGATTTAGCAGGAACTGGCCTTCAAAAATTGGTCCTTTCCAGTGTCAGATAGGCCACAAAGAGGCAGATACAGATGCCCAAGAGCCAGATCTCAGCCCCAAGCCTCCTACAGACCTAAACAATGGGGTGCTTCAGCCCCCAAAGGAAGGGAAGACAAATCACAACCTTATAGGAAACCGTCCCAATGACTTCCCTCTACAAATGCCAAGCACTTACCTTTTGACAGCACCCCTAGGGGGAAAGCTAGCACTTTTCTCAAAAAATTGGCACATAATCACCCAGGACCAATGGGTGCTAAATATTGTTTCTCAAGGTTACAGGTTCCACTTACACAAGCTTCCAAAATCAAGGTATGCCAGACCTGCCACAAAACCAATGGGCAGAGGCACAAAAACAGATTTCTGCTCTTATGGACATGGGAGCTATTCAAAAAGTTCCACAGCAAGAACAGGGACAAGGATTTTACTCAAGACTTTTCTTAGTACCCAGAAAGGGCAAAACCTGGAGACCAATACTGGACCTGTCAAGCCTAAATACTTTCCTGGATGTTCCAAAATTCAAAATATTAACACTACAGCAACTTCTGTCCATGCTGGGCAAGAAGGCTTGGCTAGCTACTTTGACCTCAAGGAGGGATACTTGCATGTCCCAATCAGACAATCTTGCAGAAGATACCTCAGATTCATAGCAGGCTCAATGCATTATCAATTCTCTGCACTGCCCTTTGGCTTATCTACTGCGCCCAGGGTCTTCACAAAATGCCTGGCACCAGTAATTGCATTTTGCAGACAAAAAGGAATTCAAATATATCCCTACTTGGATGACTGCCTTATTCAAGCAGAGAGCAAGGACATTCTTCTAAAGCATCTGGCATTTGTAAAAAGATTGCTAATTTGACTAGGGTGTACAGCAAACAAAAAGAAATCAAAACTAGTGCCCTCTCAAGAGATAATATTCCTGGGTGCAAGCTTAAATACAACTGCCCAGATGTCTTATCTCACGCCAGACAAACAAAGGCAACTGACTCATTACTTTCAAATGATGGCAACAAAAACCCAGCTCCCTGCAAGAAAAATTCTGCAGGACCTGGGCTTCATGACATCCTGCGTTTTACTAATTCCATATGCAAAACTGCATATGAGGAAACTACAATGGTATCTAAAAAGTGTTTGGACTCAGCATTGTCACAGCCTGGAGACAATCATAACTTTAATTCCCTGCCTACAACAAGAGTTTTGATGGTGGTCCCAGGCCTGTCACCACAACAAGGGACAGCCTTTCACCTTACCCACAGCCAGGCAGACAATAACAACGGATGCATTGGATTATGCCTGGGGGGCACATATGGCAGGAAAATGTATTCAGGGCACGTGGCCCAAGAAACAAATGCATCTTCACATCAATCAAAAAGAGATGCTAGCTGTACAGAATGCCCTGACAGCTTTCAAGGACCTAATACATCCAGAACAACTATTAATAAAGACGGATAATACCACAGTTATGTGTTACGTAAACAAGCAAGGGGGCACACATTCCTACCCCCTATGCAGACAAGCCATGATTTTGTGGAACACAGCACTGACCTATCAAGTACATCTGCAGGCACAATTCCTGCCAGGAACAAAAAATACAGTGGCAGACGAACTAAGCAGAAATCTCATGGATCCTCATGAATAGAAGCTAAATCCACAAGTGTTCAGCATGATAACGAGGAAATGGGGATGCCCAGACATAGATCTTTTTGCCTCCCCTCACAATTACCAAATACAGAAATTTTGCACAAGAATTTATGGAAAGTGGATGCTCTATCATTCAGCTGGAAAGGCCTTGACAGTCTATGCCTTCCCTCCGATGCCTCTTCTTACCAAGGTGCTACTAAAAGTCAGACAAGAAAGGCCAAAAATTATCCTGATTGCCCCAGACTGGCCACACCAGCACTGGTACCCAATCCTAAAGAATTTGTCTCAAGACCCAGTTTGGCTTCTACCTCAAATTCCTCATCTTCTGACACCACAAAACAATCAGATTCTGCACAGTCAACTCAGAACCTTAAACCTGGCAGCATGGCAGATAATGTAGCCACTCAGACTGCACCTCTCTCTAAAGCTGTTATGGATGTCATTTTAGAAGCCAGGAGGCCCAGCACTAGGAAATCTTATGTAGAAAAATGGAAGAGATGCTGTGCTTGGAACCAGGCACAAGGGCTCAAACCTCTTGTCCCTAATATACCTCAGATTTTACAATACCTAACTGAGATGATGGACAAAGGCTTATCTTTCTCATCTATTAAAATCCATGCCTCTGCCATTTCAGCTCATTACAATACGGAACCTCCTATTTTTTCACATCCTCTACTACAACAGTACCTCAGAGGGGCAAAAAATATAAGACCCCCAAGGAAAGCACCAATACCTACTTGGGACCTCAATTTTGTTTTAGAGAAACTCACACTGCCTCCTTTTGAACCAGCCAGCACAGCTGATCTAAAATTCTTTTCATGGAAAACTGCTCTGCTCCTAGCAATAACTTCAGCAAGAAGATTGTCAGAGTTATAGGCATTAATGGCTGTGGAACCTTTCCTCATTTTTCATCAGGACAGGGTTTCTCTTAGGACAAACCCAACATTCATGCCAAAAGTGGTCTCCAATGTGGCCTTAAGCCAAACCATTCATTTACCTACTTTTTACCCAAATCCCCAGAATAAAGGGAAGAGACTTCTGCACGCTTTGGATAGCTACAATTCTACTTGGACAAAACAAAAGCTTTCAGAAAAACTGAGCAACTGTTTGTAGCATATGCTGCAGGATCACAAGGAAAGCATATTACAAAGCAGACAGTCTCAAAATGGATAGGACACTGCATCCGTTTCTGTTATGCACAACATGGCAAATCAGTGCCTAAGGGCATTAGTCCTCATTCTACCAGAGCAGCAGCCACTTCAGCAGCTTTCTTCAGAGGAGTACCAACCAAAGACATTTTAGAAGCTGCAACCTGGAGCTCAGTGTACACTTTCACCAAGCACTACCACTTACCTCTCTACTCTAAATCCAGAGCAGGCTTTGCCACTGCAGTTCTGCAGGGCTTAGTAGCCTCTCAAAATCCTATTTAGACCCAGCCACCCAACCTCAGCTTTGGGATTCTACCCAAGTGTAATGACTGCAACAGTAAAACACGATGAACATAGTACAGTTATGTACCTACCATAAATGTAGATGTTCGAGTGTATTCACTGTTGCAGTCCAGGTTACCCACTCACCATCCCCCTTTTTTCATTGCTGTGACTTTTCTGTACTTCTCATCTGTATACTACCTATGTGGTGTATTTGCCTGTAGATGAAGGAAATGTTTATAGTAATATATGCATGTTTTTTGGCATAATTTCTATCTTTCCAGCCTTTTCTATGGCACCTGACATCTAGGGCAAGAAAAAACTGAAGAAAATGGCGTTGGTTGCAACTTTTATACCTCTGGCACACTGACATCAGGGAAGAGGCGACAACAACTGACGCCGGACCAAGACTTTGGAACTCTGGCCGACTGCGGGTTGCCTGCCAGCAGGATAACCCAAGTGTAATGACTGCAACAGTGATTACACTCGAACATCTACATTTATGGTAGGTACACAACTGTACTTTCCCCCTCTTGCCATTATAGAAAAGTCTTCTCCTTCCATTTTCTAACCAGACCTTCTGTCTCTGGCTTCATCATATAGTTCTTTTCTTCCCTAGTTAGTTTTCTTTACTGTTTTCTCAATTTTCAGCCCTAAGTACTTGGCTCCTGGCTTGGAGCTTATGTTGCCATATCCCTCATCTCTGGATGTTCATCGTGTTTCATTATTGCAGTCCTAACCAATGGGTTATCCGGCTCCCGGTAGCCCTCAATCAGCCAGAATACCAAAGGTAAGTAAAAATGACGTCGGTTGTAAAGTACGTCAGGGCGTCCGATACAAAAGGAGGCAGCCAACGTCACTTCCTCAGTTCTTCCTTGCCATGTAGCCCGAAGCAGAAGCATTTCTTACATGAGTGCCGGTCGGCAGTTTACCTTTTGTGTTTCCGACTACGAAGTTGAAGTCAACTACAGCTAAGTACCCCATTGGGGATCCCCTTTTTCTTGCCTTAACGAATGTTAGAAAAGGTTAGTAATTGTCTTACCTGTGGAAAGCAGATTTCCCGTAGATATTTTCATTCCTATTGTATTTGTTTAGGCCTTGACCACAACATTCCTAATTGTGATCTTTGTGGTTCCTTTAATCCACGTACTATTCGTCGTCGGGGCTAAGCTATTAGTTAAGCATTTTGGAGATGTTCATCGTGTTACCCTGCTGCAGTCATCACACTTGGGTTATCCTGTCGTCAGGCGGTCCCGCAGTCTGCCGGAATTCCAAAGTCTTGGTCCTGCGTCGGTTGCTGTCGACTCTTCCCTGATGTCAGTGCGCCAGGGGTATATATAATGCAACAGACACCATTTTTTTCAGTCTTTCTTGCGGCGCGGTGCCCGAAGCAGAAGCAGTTCGCAAGTGCCGGTCGGCCAACTCCTGAGATTTTCGAATTCGAATTCCAGACTGAAGTCTTCTATAAAGCTAAGTACCCCGTTGAGGAAACTTTTCTTGCCTCAGACCGATGTCAGAAAAAGTTAACAATTGTACTTCTTGTGGGAAGCAAATACCTCATAAGGATTTTCATTCTTATTGCATACCTTGCCTAGGTCCAGACCATGACGTCACTACTTGTCGGTTTTGTGCTATGTTTAATAAGCGTACTATTAAAAGACGCTTTGATTTCGCTTGACACTACGTCGGTAGGAAATTTAACTACATCATGCCATCGGAGCAACCGACTACCGGCGTACACAAAAAACGCAAGGATAAGGACAGTCAGCCCAGGCCTAAGCCAGATTCCGAGGTCTCTGCTGGTCCGGTCTCCGGTCCTCAGTGAGTCTCCGGCACAGCCCCTGACTACCGCAGATCTGGAACCCGAGACCGCTACGGAACTTTTGGCGGAATGCACCAGGCCGAAGCAGCCATTTAGTTCAGGCCCTTCTGACGACATTGCTGCAAAAGACGTCGGTGCTACAGAAACGCCATCGGTTTCAGAAGACGTTTTCAGACCGACTCTCACCATTAAAACGTTTTCTAAGACGAAGACTTCTACTAAATCTAAAAGGACTGCACTTCAGTCTCCTGTTCAATGCCCCATGCTTAAGAAACAGATGCTCAAAATGGCTGAAGATTTGATTTCTTTAATCAGGGGTTCCCAGCCCCCTCCTGACAAAAGGCCTAGACAAGAGGAAGATTATGCATCCTCTGAACAAGTGTCCATTTCTTCAGACTCCTCTGAGGACCAAGATTACTCCTTCTCCCCTTATGAAGATTTTGATGCTGAGGAATCTATTCCGTCAGCTTCTCCTCCTGAAGACTACTCCTTTGGGGAAACTTTACACACTATGAGGGAACATTTTCACTGGAAAGGTCAGGACTACTCTGACTCGAAGAAAAGGCTCAGAGAGATGTCCTTCATGGATGCATCTGCAGTCATAACAAGTGGGTTGTCGATCTAGTCAGGCAGCCTGCAGTGGATTCAAGAAAGTCCGAGTCCGGCTTGATGTCGCTGGTACTCCCGGCCCTCCTGTTGTCTTTGGTGTAAGTATCCAGCGGACGCCATTTTCATTTTTCTTTCTGCATTCTTGCCGCCAGGCAAGCGAAGCGCAGAGCTGTCGGTCGGATCAGGGCCGGTCGCGGATACTACGCCCAAAGACACTAAGAGCTAAGAACCCCGTTGGGGACTTAAGGCCTCCTCGCCTTCAGCTCGATTAAGTTAACAATTGTTTAAAACTGAAACAAATCATAAAAAATTTCCTCATACTGTCTGCCTTGTTTGTCATTGTTGTTGCCTAGTTGGGCCCAGCACGGTACTTCTATTAACCCTGTGTTTCTGCGTTAACGTCGGGTTACAGAAACAGTTTCGGTCGAGATTTTTAAGTACATTATGCCGTACGATCCTTGCGTACCCCAAAAACACAAAAGATAACGACCACACTCAGCAAAAACGACAAGCGGCGAAACCACGGTAAAACAAACATTCTAAAGTCCGACGCTCGGCCGGAAACCGAACTGCTCTCAGTACAGCTGCCCCCCTATTCTACTGACCAATACCCTGCCACACTTCTTGAAACGACCTCGATTTTACCCACTCGGTGAATTGACACCCAAGATTTTATCCCGCCTACGATCTCATCCTTGTGCGTGTATCGCTCAGCAGGCCCTCAACTGCCATGTCCGCCAAGGGGTGCGTGGGGCTAAGGCCATAGACTATGCTGTTGTGCTTAGCCAGGGGCCCCACATCAGTTCCTAACAAATTTTCTCATCTGCTTTGGGCTGCAGAAGATTTAATTCAACCTCACAAAGACTTTCCCTCAGACAGGGCCTACCGGCCCCCCTGAGGGAGAGCTCCTCAACCTGGCCCAGACTGCCAGTTCTGCTGATGATTCAGCTGATACTGATCAGACTGCTGATGAATCCCTGATAGGATGAAGATTAGGATAAGAGATTCTCCATTTCCCAGAATTGATTCTGGAACTTCTTCCAGCTGCTTTCTCCTTTGCTGAAATCTCCTGAAGAATGAACCTTTGGCATGAAGAGAACACTCAGCCAGAGACAGAGCAATGCCAGGACCTTTCTCCACTTCCCACAGCACAGGCCCTTCAGCTCTAGAAAAAGTTCTCTGCCTTTCTGATGATGCTTTCTCCGATGTTTGCTGTGCTCATTCCTTTACCCCAGCCCCTTTGAAGGAGTGCCAGATTTACATCACCACACAGCTGGCCTTTTACTCAGGCCCCACTTGCAGACCCAGAAACCAAGGCCCCACTTGACCACAGAAGAAGCGACCACAGCTAAAACCCTAGTCCAGGTGAAAGAGCAAGCAGAATAGACAGAAAGGGATAAAAGGTCTACTGCAACTACTACAATAAAACTACTTTATTCATATTTCACATGGGAAGTTAAATGGTTAGATAGTGAAATGTTAACTTCTTACACTGTCTGATGAATATAAAAGATAAAATATGTATTAGAAATGGTAATTAACATAACTAAGGACTTTGGTAAATCCTTAAAAATTAGCTGCTCTGATGCTCATTTGATATCAAGATCAAAGCAGATGAGCACAGTGATAGGAATAACAGCATGGGAAAAGGAAACTGGCTGGGATCATGTAGCTAAGTGATTGCTAGATCTCTATAACAGACAATGCATGTCACAAGACAACAAGCTTTGGCAACGGGTTATGAAAGAGGAAGAAACCTAAAAAAATCAAAAAAAGCTAAGATTTCTTGCTTAGTCAAACTAAAGGTTTAGCAGGAAAAGGCTTGCCAAGGTGGTCCTTCCTTTGAACTGCTCTAAAATTTCAAAATCCCAACCCCCAAGACAGAAACAGGAGACCCCAGGAGGGAGAGCCTGCCTACAGGGCACACGGTTTCAAGGTAACAACAAGCACCAAACACAGCCAAGACACAACTCAGCACACACTCAAGAGAATCCACTAAATCCATAATGCCCTAACAAATATAGGCGGAGGGCGGACAGGGCACCAGACACAGCCCTTGCACATACATCAACAAAACTTAAGTGGAACAGACAAACCATGAATCAAAGTTCAACACTTTTCTCTTTACCAAGAAAGCAGATAACCAAGAAAACCAAAAAACATTTACAAACCTTAATGTGGAGTGCGGAAGTGTATTTCATGGAGCTGGAAAAACAGCAACACGGGAAAGAGGATCTACTTCTACATCAGACTATTTCCTATGCCAAAGAAAGGAAAAAGTTGAAGACAGGAAAGCGATTAAATATAGCAAGGTTTGTCCATCAAAGTCCCAAGATTTAAAATGCTGACCCTACATGAACTTCTTCAAACTTCGGGCAAAAAGTCTTGGCTGGTAAAATACCCTACCACAGAGATATACCAACCAGAAGCCAAAAAAGATTGTCTGCAGAGATTCAAATGCATCAAACTCTTGCAGGATCAGAGCACTATCAATTCTAAGTTGCCTTTGGCTTATCTACTACCGTCAGAGCATTCACAAATGCAGACTACATCAATGTCATACACTACTACCTACAGGATCATCTAAATTTACCCATCAGGCAAAAGCTACTTGCTAACAGGGACAACAAAAGCAAGCTGACAATTTACAAATAGTGTTACACTTTAACTAAACAGAAGCAACAGTACCTACACAAGTCACAACTGATACTGCTGCAAAAACAAGACTTTTCATGAGGCGAGATTTACACACAGCACAACAAAAGAACTTCTGACTCAGAAAAAACAAAAGAACTTTCTGCTTCACTTTAACAAAACTGAAAAAGTTAACTTTCTTGAAAGTTCACAGGTACAACTTGGGTTGATTTTCATGGCAATCTTATGAAGAAACACCAGTGGTACCTCTCTGAAACTACAGGCGTACCTCTTCATTTATAAGTCCCAATACAGACTGATCTAAGAACAGAGGAGCCACTAATCCATGCTTAAAATTGCTTTCAAACCCAAAGAATCCAGGCATGCCAATCGGCAAAAGTCAAACCCTTTTCGCAGATGTCAACCCATGACCATCATCCCAGGCCTGGACAATAAGCCATGGGGGGCCCTATGGCTGGACTATCACGTGCTCAGTCAGTGGACACAGGATCCCAACACAGAGCACTCACAATCAAAGAAATCACACAGTAAAAAAGGCAATCAAAGAAATGGGGCCTTCTCAAAGGGCCAGGTTAATTTTTGACAGGAATGAACAACACTTCATCCTGTGGTACATCAAGAAATGAAAGGTGTGCATTCATACCCCTAAAGAGAATGACCTTGGAGCTAAGGCCCCTGGCACTCCAGCACAGACAACACCACAGTCATGTGGTACATCAACAAACAGGGAGGCACTGGCAGAATGTCGAAAGAGATGACCTTGGGCACTGTGGGAACCTATTTGCATCTACATCATTCAGACCATCAAGAAATGTAAAGATGACTAGCCACACCTAGGAGCATTCAAATATTACTCACTCTCCTCAAACTGGATGGAAGCTATGGATTCCACCATTCCACTCACCCTTTGAATACTCCTCCTGAAATGGGGTTGCCTAACAGCTCACAATTCCCACCTCTTCCTTTGATACACAAAAGGTACACCTACTAAAACTGAAGACTCACTCGTCCTTGGATAATGGGAAAGCCAAAACCACTTGATTCAACCTCTTACTTTCTACAGCATCGCCATTCCGGAAAAATATGTAAGCCAACATCACATCATAAATCATAGCTTTCCAACCTCCCTTCAGCATCTGACATCCACACCTAAAAAAGCACTGCATGGAACAACACATGGAAGCAGCTAATCCAGCTTTGTTCCAAGAGTTAATCACATTGTGCTTGACATCCGCATCTAAACAACAATAACTGCAACCATCTGAAAATGGAAGCGAACTTGCAAGAGTACGGAAGGGAAAGATGTGTCAAACATTAAGATACTTACAACAACTAGGGTATCAGAATACACCTCATTTCTGGCTTTAACCTACTCATCCATCAAGACTTCTATGCAGGAAAATTTTTCAGAAAGAAGCCAGCTAACACCCATTGCAGGAAAAGAAACTAAAAGGCAGGCCTGTCCTACAATCACTCAGTATACCTCAACTCAACCACCAACAGACCTAGGACACCTGCTTGTGCTGAAAAGTACACACTATCACCCTACTTCTCAGAGGCAACTTTCAGAATACAACACCTGTCATGGAGAATGTATTTCCTAGAGGAAACCAACTTGTAAAACATCCAAGTCAGAACTACAGACTGCAGCTTAGCTTTTCTTTTACTCCCCCAACACAGACCACTTGCCATCCCACCAGTTTTGGACATTGTGGATGATGTTTACTTAGAATCCAGTTTGAACCCAGACTCTCTACCTCCTGCTTCTGGCTAAGCCTGACAGATACTGTAGAGTGCCTGATTCCCACAAATTTCTTTACAAAAGCCCTGTAGCTAACCCAGGGATGATCTCCCAGGGTCCCAAGGGGGCTAATGCTTCTATGGCTAAAAACCCTGTACCTTCTGAGAGGGATTCCAGAGCACTAGACAGGTGGGGGAAAAAGGTTTACACCTCAGTCACACTAGCTATGAGGGCACTGAATTGCCAATTTCACATGCTTAAGTATCAGCAATTCCTAATCTCTCAGTTAAAGCAAAGAATAACCACTCTCCGTCAACAATCTGAATTGAAAGAAGTACAGGATCTGTTGCATGCCACTGAACAGGTGGGCAAACATACCTTACAATGTGGGTTTGATTCTTTGGAGGCCTCCTGCAGAGCAGCTGTCACTGGGTCTGTTATACGTAGGCATGCTTGGTTAAAGGAACAAACTCTGCCTGATCATGTTAAAGCAAAACTACTAGATGCTCCCTTACAGCAGGATGTTCTTTTTGGAGGTAAAGCAAAAGAAGTCTTAAAGAAAATGGAGGATAAGGCAAAATCTATGCAGTCAGTCAAAGATTTCCTACAGGTACAACCCCCTCGCTTCAGCAGAAACTGGCCAACAAAAAACTGGTCCTTTCCAGCTATTGACAGACCACAGAGGGGTAAATACAGGCGTCCAAGGGGCAGAAGACAACCACAAGCCCAGTATAAACCTCGCCAATGGGGAACTACAACACAGAAGGGAGGAGAAGACAGGTCCCAATCCCCCAGAAGGCAAACTCAGTGACTTGCACCTCATCTGGCCAAGCAATACTCTCTCGGCAGCCCCCTTGGGGGGGGACTCACACTTTTTGCAGACAACTGGCACATTGTCATAAAGGACAAATGGGTCCTAGACATAATTTTACGAGGATACAGATTCCACTTTCACACCTTGCCAATGAAAAGAGGAATGCCAAACCTGCCACAAAATCAATGGGCAGAGGCACAAAAGCAAATTACAGCTCTCATGGACATGAGAGCCATTCAACTGGTACCTACTCGAGAGCAAGGCCAAGGATTTTACTCAAGACTCTTTCTAGTGCCCTGAAAGAACAATGCCTGGAGACCAATTCTGGATCTTTCAATTCTAAACACTTTACAAGTACCCAAATTCAAGATGCTAACACTACAGCAGCTTCTTCCCATGTTGGGCAAGGAAGCATGGCTTGTAACGTTGGACCTCAAGGAGGCAAACCTGCATTTCCCTATCAGACAAAGTTGCAGAAGATACCTCCGATGTTCATCGTGTTACCCTACTGCAGTCATTACACTTGGGTTATCCTGTCATCAGGCGGTCCCGCAGTCGGCCGGATTTCAAAGTCTTGGTCCGACGTCGGTTGCAGTCGCCTCATCCCTGACGTCAGTGCGCCAGGGGTACATATATTGCAACCAACGCCATTTTCTTCAGTCTTTCTTGCCGCGCGGTGCCCGAAGCAGAAGCAGTTCGCAAGTGCCGGTCGGCCGACTCCTGAGATTTTCAAATTCGAATTTCAGACCAAAGTCTTCTATAAAGCTAAGTTCCCCGTTGGGGAAACTTTTCTTGCCTCAGACCGATGTCAGAAAAAGTTATCAATTGTATTTCTTGTGGGAAGCAAATACCTCATAAGGATTTTCATTCTTATTGCATACCTTGCCTAGGCCCTGAGCACGACGTCACTTCTTGTCGTTTTTGTGCTAGATTTAATAAACGTACTATTAAAAGACGATTTGATTTCACACGACACTTTTTTGGCAGGAAATTTGATTATAACATGTCGTCGGAGCTTCCGACTACCGGCGTGCACAAAAAACGCAGGGATAAGGATCGACAGCCCAGGCCTAAGCCCGATTCCAAGGCCTCGGTTGATCCGGTCTCCGGTTCTCCGGTTATCAGTGAGGCTCCGACGTAGCCTCTGATTACCGCAGTTCAAGAAACCGAGACCGCTACAGATATTTTGACGGAATGTACTAGGCCGACGCAGCCTTTTACTTCAGGCCCTACCGACGATTTTCCTTCCAAGGACGTCGGCGCTTCTGAAAGCCATTGGTTTCTGAAGGTGTTTTCAGACCAAAGACTCTAACAGTCAAAACGTTTTCCAAGTCGAAGACTCCTTCCAAACCGAAAAAGACTTCACTTCAGTCTCCTGCTCAAGGCCGTATGCCTAAGAAACAGATGCTCAAGATGGCTGAAGATTTGATTTCTCTTATCAGGGGTTCTCAGCCTCCTCCTGACAAAAGGCCTAGACTAGAGGAAGAATCTGCTTCCTCTGATCAGCTGTCTATTTCTTCGGATTCCTTTGAGGACCAAGACTATTCCTTCTCTCCTTATGAAGACTCTGATGCTGAGGACTCTATTCCCTCAGCTTCCCCTCCGGAAGATTACTCTTTTGGGGAAACTTTACACACTATGAGGGAACATTTTCACTGGGAAGGTCAGGATTACTCTGATTCCAAGAAAAGGCTCAGAGAGTTTCTTTTACTTCCCCAACACAGACCTCTAGCCATCCCTCCTGTTTTGGACATTGTGGATGATGTCTATTTAGAATCCAGTTTCAACCCTGACTCTCTGCCTCCTGCTCCGGCCAAGCCTGACAGATACTATAGAGTACCTGATTCCCACAAATTTCTTTACAAAAGCCCAGTAGCTGACCCAGAGACCATCTCCCAGGGTCCCAAGGGGGCTAAGGCTTCCATTGCTAAAAATCCAGTACCTTCTGAAAGGGATTGAAGAGCACTAGACAGATGGGGGGAAAAGGTTTACACCTCAGCCACTTTAGCTATGAGAGCTCTAAACTGTCAATTTCATATGCTTAATCAGCAATTTCTGATCTCTCAGTTAAAACAAAAGATTACCACCCTCCCTCAACAATCTGAATTGAAAGAAGTACAGGATTTGTTGCACGCCACCGAGCAGGTGGGCAAACATACCTTACAATGTGGGTTTGATTCTTTAGAGGCCTCCTGCAGAGCAGCTGTCACTGGATCCAGTTATACATAGACATGCCTGGTTAAAGGAACAAAGTCTGCCTGATCATGTTAAAGCAAAACTACTAGATGCTCCCTTACAGCAGGATGTTCGTTTTGGTGTTAAAGCAGAAGAAGTTTTAAAGAAAATGGAAGATAAGGCAAAATCAATGCAGACAGTCAAAGATTTCCTACAAGTACAACCGCCCTCGCTTCAGCAGAAACTGGCCAACAAAAAATTGGTCCTTTCCAGCCACTGACAGGCCTCAGAGGGGTAAATACAGGCGCCCAAGGGGCAGAGGACAACCCCAAGCTCAGTATAAACCTCGCCAATGGGGCACTCCAACCCAGAAGGGAGGAGAAGACAGGTCTCAACCCACCAGAAGACAAACTCAATGACTTGCACCTCAGCTGGCCAAACAAAACTCTTTTGTCAGCCCCCCTGGGGTGAAAGCTAGCATTATTTGCAAACAACTGGCACATGGTCACAAATGACAAATGGGTACTAGACATAATTTTATGAGGATACAGATTCCACTTTCACACCTTGCCAGTAAAAAGGGGAATGCCACACCTGCCACAAAATCAAAGGTCAGAGGCTCAAAAACAAATTGCAGCTCTCATGGCCATGAGAGCCATTCAAAGGGTACCAACACAAGAGCAAGGCCAAGGATTTTACTCAAGACTCTTCCTAGTACCCAGAAAAGAAAATGCTTGGAGACCAATTCTGGACCTTTCAATTCTAAACACTTACTTACAAGTTCCCAAATTCAAGATGCTAACACTACAGCAGCTACTTCCCATGTTGGGCAAGGAAGCATGGCTGGTAACGTTGGACCTCAAGGAGGCATACCTGCATGTCCCTATCAGACAAAGTTGCAGAAGATACCTCCGTTTCATTGCAGGTTCAACCCATTATCAATTCTCTGCACTGCCCTTTGGCTTATCTACTGCGCCCAGAGTATTCACAAAATGCCTGGCACCAGTAATTGCATACTGCAGACAAAGAGGAATTAAAATATATCCATACCTGGATGACTGCCTCATTCAAGTAGAAAGAAAGGACATTCTCTTACAACATCTGGCTTTTGTGAAGCAACTACTGAATTGTCTGGGGTACACAGTAAACGAAAAGAAGTCAAAACTAGTACCCTCACAAAAAATTACATTCCTGGGTGCCAGCTTGGACACAACGGCCCAGAAGGCTTATCTTACACCAGACAAGCAATTACTACTGACTCAATATTTCAAAACAATGGCAACAAAGACCCAATTAACTGCAAGTAAAATTCTGCAGGCTTTGGGCTTCATGGCATCTTGCATTCTGATAATACCATTTGCAAAACTGCATATGAGGAAATTACAGTGGTACCTAAAAAGCGTATGGTCTCAACACAGCCACAGCTTGGACACACTGATATTTCTCATTCCCTGCCTTCAACAGGAATTTCTATGGTGGGCACAGGCATGTCACCTCAATAAGGGTCAGCCTTTCACCTTGCCCCCACCCAGGCAAACTATCACAACAGATGCTTCAGACTATGCCTGGGGGGCACACATGGCAGGGCAATGCATTCAAGGCCTATGGACTGCAGAATAAAGAAAACTGCACATAAACCAAAAAGAGATGCTAGCTGTACAGAAAGCTCTGACAGCCTTCAAGGATCTACTACAGCCTGGACAACTTGCAATAAAGACGGACAACACCACAGTAATGTGGTACATAAACAAACAAGGGGCACACATTCCTACCCTCTTTGCAGGCAAGCAATAATCTTATGGAACACAGCTCTGGCCTACCAAGTCCAGTTACAAGCTCAATTCCTGCCAGGACAGAAAAACACATTGGCAGATGACCTAAGCAGAAACATCAAAGATCCCCACGAGTGGAAGCTAGACCCACAAATATTTACAATGACAACTCAAAGATGGGGCCTACCAAATATAGACCTGTTTGCCAGTCCTCAAAACTACCAGCTGACAAAATTTTGTACAAGGACATACCACCATCAAGCTTGGAAAGTGGACGCTCTCTCCTTCAGTTGGGAAAACCTGACAGCATATGCCTTTCCTCCATTACGTCTTCTCACAAAGGTTCTTTTGAAGGTCAAAAAGGAGAAACCTCGAATGATTCTCATAGCCCCAGACTGGCCACGCCAGCACTGGTACCCGCTATTGAAGAATATGGCTCACAGCCCACCATGAATATTGCCTCAAATACCTCATTTGCTCACGCAGCAAGACGAGCAGATTCTACACAGCCAGATCAAAACCTTAAACCTGGCTGCATGGCAAATCAATTAAGCATCCAACCAGACCCTCTTTCACAAGCAGTGCTGGATGTTATTCTAGAAGCCAGGAGGCCAAGCACCAGGAAGGCTTACTCGGACAAATGGAAAAGGTTTTCTGCTTGGAACCAAGCTAAAGGCCAAGACACAACTCAGCCTTATATACCTCACATTCTGCAGTATTTAGCTGAAATGTTGCATAAAGGACTTTCCTTCTCCTCAATTAAAATCCATGCTTCAGCTATTTCAGCTCACTACGACACAAATCCACCTTTATTTTCAAATCCTCTCCTAAGGCAGTTCCTCAGAGGGGCAAAAAACATTAGACCACCTAGAAGAGCTCCTACACCAACATGGGACCTCAATTTTGTTCTGGAAAAACTAACGGTACCTCTCTTTGAACCAGCTTTTTCTGCAGACCTTCAGTTCCTATCTTGGAAGACTGCCCTGCTCCTGGCAATAACTTCTGCTAGGAGAGTTTCAGAATTGCAGGCACTTATGGCAGTGGAACCTTTCCTCATTTTTCATCAAGACAGAGTTTCTCTACGAACTAATCCTTCCTTCATGCCTAAGGTGGTTTCCAGTGTAGCTCTAAATCAAACCATCCACCTACCCACTTTCTACCCCAATCCACAGAACAAAGGTGAGAGACTCCTGCATTCCTTGGACATTCACAGGCAACTTCGTTACTACTTGGACAAAACTAAGGCTTTCAGAAAAACTGACCAGCTCTTTGTTTCTTATGCTACAGCCTCTCAAGGGAAGGCCATATCCAAGCAAACCATTTCTAAATGGATAGGCCATTGCATCCGATTCTGCTACACCCATCATGGGAAACCAGATGTCCTTCAAGGATGCATCTGCAGTCCTTACAAATGGGTTGTCCTGTCGTCAGGCAGCCCTTCGGTCGGCCGGATTCCAAAGTCTGGGTCTGGCCTCGGCTGGTGTCGCACTTCACCCGACGTCATTGCGGCAGTTATTCGGGTATAAAGGCATCAGCCGACGCCATTTTCCTCAGTCTTTCTTGCCGCGTGGCGCCCGAAGCAGAAGCTGTTCGCAAGTGCCGGTCGGTCAGAACCAGAGATTACTACTACCGAATACTTCTACTACTACCGAAGACTTCTAAAATGCTAAGTACCCCGTTGGGGACTCTTTCTTGCCTCAGCCGATGTCAGAAAAAGTGAATAACTGTTTAACTTGTGGGAAACAAATACCTCATAAAGATTTCCACTCTTACTGTTTGCCTTGCTTAGGCCCAGACCACGACATAGCAGCTTGTCTAGCCTGTGCTTCTTTCAACCGACGAATGCTTAGACGTCGGTCGGAATTTGCTGAAGAGTTTTTCGGCTCAGATTTTGCTTACATTATGCCGTCGGATCCTCCGACAGCGC